>NW_022261980.1:13609296-13696796 GCF_002021735.2 Oncorhynchus kisutch
GAGAGAGAGGGAGATGGGAAGGAGAGGGAGAGGGAGAGAGGGGGAGAAGGGAGATGAGAGCGGGAGTGAGAGGGAGAGAGAGGAGAGGAGGAGAGAGGGAGAGGGAAGAGAGGAGAGAGAGAGAGGAGAGGAGAGGGAGAGGGAGAGAGAGGGAGAGGGAGAGGAGAGGGAAGCGAGGAGAGAGAGGAGAGAGAGAGAGAGTGTCACCGGCCCTTGGTTAGGCCAGAGGGAGACGGGGATGTGGTAGAGAGACAGAGAGAGATGGGAGAGGGAGAGAGACCGATACATTGTATCATTATAATGCCTTAAAGTTCTTCAGAAACATGTTACATTGTATCAGAAAAGTCAACCAAGTTGTTACTATCGTAAGTATATATTTTACCAGAGAAATAGTTATGTTTCTCCCATGTCAGATGCTGCAGATCATTTAAAGACGTCATACTGGCAGCGTTCAAGATAAATCTATTATGACATCACACAACAGAACACTACAACTGGAACAACACTCTCAGAAACAGTTGCACGCAAAGAAATGGGCAAACCACATTATAAAATACCCTGTTTCTTAATGAACATGTTTGTTATTTGCGTGCCAGTTCAGTTACTGTCAGTCCCTCCCTGTTTCTTAATGAACATGTTTGTTATTTGCATGCCAGTTCAGTTACTGTCAGTCCCTCCCTGTTTCCACCAGTAACTCTGTTCAGTACTGTGAACTCTGGCTTCAAGTTATTACAAACATTTTGAGAATGACAATGAGAGAAGAGCGCTGCAATGTTTGTTCTTAGAAAAACTGCAGTCATTTGCATCATACGAGGTTCTGGTGACAGAATGGGGAAGTGAGAGTTAATTAAAAAGAGACGTCTCTCTTTACTTGAATCTTTCTGATCTGAACTGAAACAGGATACTTGGTTCAGTGCGTGTGTCAGCTAAATATGTATCTCCTACTGAACCCTAATACATTATATAGATAGAGAGACATGGGTCAGTCAGTACAATTATATAGTCAGATTGGTCAGTCAGTATGATTGTATAGACAGATGGGTCAGTCAGTATGATTGAGGAGCCAGATGGGTCAGTCAGTATGATTGTAGAGACAGATGGGTCAGTCAGTATGATTGTAGAGACAGATGGGTCAGTCAGTATGATTGTAGAGACAGATGGGTCAGTCAGTATGATTGTAGAGACAGATGGGTCAGTCAGTATGATTGTAGAGACAGATGGGTCAGTCAGTATGATTATATAGACAGATTGGTCAGTCAGTATGATTGTAGAGACAGATAGGTCAGTCAGTATGATTGTAGAGCCAGATGGGTCAGTCAGTATGATTGTAGAGCCAGATGGGTCAGTCAGTATGATTGTAGAGCCAGATGGGTCAGTCAGTATGATTGTAGAGCCAGATGGGTCAGTCAGTATGATTGTAGAGCCAGATGGGTCAGTCAGTATGATTGTAGAGCCAGATGGGTCAGTCAGTATGATTGTAGAGCCAGATGGGTCAGTCAGTATGATTGTAGAGCCAGATGGGTCAGTCAGTATGATTGTAGAGCCAGATGGGTCAGTCAGTATGATTGTATAGACAGATGGGTCAGTCAGTATGATTGTAGAGCCAGATGGGTCAGTCAGTATGATTGTAGAGCCAGATGGGTCAGTCAGTATGATTGTAGAGACAGATGGGTCAGTCAGTATGATTGTAGAGACAGATGGGTCAGTCAGTATGATTGTAGAGACAGATGGGTCAGTCAGTATGATTGTAGAGCCAGATGGGTCAGTCAGAATGATTGTAGAGCCAGATGTGAAGTTGGTGTGAGTGTGGGGAGAGTTACAGACTATACAGTAGTCTAGTAAAGTTAGTGTGAGTGTGGGGAGAGTTACAGAGTCTACAGTAGTCTAGTGAAGTTGGTGTGAGTGTGGGGAGAGAAACAGAGTCTACTGTAGTCTAGTGACGTTGGTGTGAGTGTGGGGAGAGAAACAGAGTCTACTGTAGTCTAGTGAAGTTGGTGTGAGTGTGGGGAGAGAAACAGAGTCTACTGTAGTCTAGTGAAGTTGGTGTGAGTGTGGGGAGAGAAACAGAGTCTACTGTAGTCTAGTGAAGTTGGTGTGAGTGTAGGGAGAGAAACAGAGTCTACTGTAGTCTAGTGAAGTTGGTGTGAGTGTGGGGAGAGAAACAGAGTCTACTGTAGTCTAGTGAAGTTGGTGTGAGTGTAGGGAGAGAAACAGAGTCTACTGTAGTCTAGTGAAGTTGGTGTGAGTGTGGGGAGAGAAACAGAGTCTACTGTAGTCTAGTGAAGTTGGTGTGAGTGTGGGGAGAGAAACAGAGTCTACTGTAGTCTCGTGAAGTTGGTGTGAGTGTGGGGAGAGAAACAGAGTCTACTGTAGTCTTGTCCGGTCCATAACTGTCCGTAGTGTATTAACCTGTTTCTGTAGCATGAGGCAGGTTGATGTAGGATACAAGTACACCCCTGAACAGAACGCTAGTCGACTGCAGGACATTATCCCGTCTCCTTAATAAACAGACTATCAGCAGGTGAAACAGTAACAAAACATTTCCTGTCCGTGTTTTTGTGAAAATCCAGGGATGGGTTTGGATAAATGTAACCACTCTCACATTCATAGACAGAGCTAGGGATGGGTTTGGATAAATGTAACCACTCTCACATTCATAGACAGAGCTAGGGATGGGTTTGGATAAATGTAACCACTCTCACATTCATAGACAGAGCTAGGGATGGGTTTGGATAAATGTAACCACTCTCACATTCATAGACAGAGCTAGGGATGGGTTTGGATAAATGTAACCCCTCTCACATTCATAGACAGAGCTAGGGATGGGTTTGGATAAATGTAACCACTCTCACATTCATAGACAGAGCTAGGGATGGGTTTGGATAAATGTAACCACTCTCACATTTATAGACAGAGCCAGGGATGGGTTTGGATAAATGTAACCACTCTCACATTCATAGACAGAGCTAGGGATGGGTTTGGATAAATGTAACCACTCTCACATTCATAGACAGAGCCAGGGATGGGTTTGGATAAATGTAACCACTCTCACATTCATAGACAGAGCCAGGGATGGGTTTGGATAAATGTAACCACTCTCACATTCATAGACAGAGCTGGGGATGGGTTTGGATAAATTTAAACACTCTCACATTCATAGACAGAGCTGGGGATGGGTTTGGATAAATGTAACCACTCTCACATTCATAGACAGAGCTACGGATGGAAGGACTGACCATCCATGATGTCAACATGATAGTTTTAACCATGTTCTCAGGATATACAGTGGGTGTTTACATTTCCTATGTTTTAAATTATAGTAAAATAAGCTTATATTCTGGGTTCTGATGGGGGTATGACAGTTCAACTAAACTCAAGAAGCATTTATAAGTTATATTCTTCAAGAATCAATGCGTGTATATCATTAATTTATTAGTCCAATAATGGATATAGCAATTGTAGAATGTTTTTGTTATGACTCGATCAGGGATCAAACCACCAACCTTCCAAACTGAGGGAAGACACAAACCACACCACACTAAATCTGAGATGAATTGATTGAAAAATATTCTATGATTTAATCTCACTATGATGTAAAGGTTAACAGTATGCTACAGGTTTTAAATCAAAATACACACATCCTAAAATCTGCATTTAAATGTTGAAAGACACATAGTCCATTTCAATAAAATAGAATTACTTACAAACTAGTTGGTTATAATGTAGAGAACTTAATTTAATCTTAATTGTTCTTGTATTTGATGTAATGTATCATATAGTATACAGTCCACTTTAATATCCTTCCATTGAAATGCAATTCTACAGTAAATGTATTCTGAGTATTTCAGAAAATAGCAGCGCTGCTGAACATCCTGGAGGAAACAGAGTTACAGAGAATTGAGGAAGAGGAACCTGAAGGGCAGCATGTTGGTTCTTAGAAAGATATTCAGAGTGAATGAGGGTATAGAGGGGAGATTCCCCCATCAATTGTCAATGGGTCTGATGGACCAGCTCTCTGTATAAAAGACAGGTCAGATCAGACCTCAGACATAGAACCAGAGCATCAGCTAGACTTCTGACACAGAACCAGACTAGAGCATCAGAGACCAGAGCATCAGAGACCAGAGCATCAGAGACCAGAGCATCAGAGACAGAACATCAGAGACCAGAACATCAGAGAACATCTCAGACAATACAATCTTCAGCATCTCAACCATCTCTGAACCATGAAGACCCTGACTGCTCTACTCCTCCTGGGACTGCTCTGCTCCCTCCATACGACGTCTGCAGGTGTGTGTTTGTGTGTGTGTGTGTGTGTGTGTGTGTGTGTGTGTGTGTGTGTGTGTGTGTGTGTGTGTGTGTGTGTGTGTGTGTGTGTAGCAATGCTGTGTAATACGCTGTTGGAGACATACCTGGAGATCTTTATGTTAACTGTGGTTTGTTTACAGGTGTCATCGCGTTGGAAATAGCACCTGAATGCTGTATGAAATTCAGCGCGAGGATCCCTCTTCAACAAGTGGTTTCTCTCAGAACAACCTCCAGTAGCTGCCCTCGCAAAGCACTGATGTAAGTAAGCATAGTCTACTTTAAACTGAAAACATCTGGGCTAGCCTGGTCCCAGATCTGTTTGTGACTTCACGTCAACTCCTTGTCATGCCAAACATGACCAGGAGTAACAAGGAGTTGGTATGATAGCACAAACACACCTGGAACCAGGCTACATCCAGGCTACACTGTACAAGACAAGACGGAGCATTCATATTACAGACTGGATGTTCTGAGAGACAATGTGTTGTGTATCTGTTGCAGTTTCACCACAAAGAAAGGGAAGATATTTTGTGTTGACCCTTCTGAAGCCTGGGTCCAGAGTCATGTGACCAAGATTGAGAGCAGATCGACTACTGCCAAGACGACGATGACGTCATCAACTACCATCACCCCCTAACACCCCAACCCTTGTTGGTGCACTTTAAAGGGAATAGGTTGCCATTAGTGACACAAACCTTGTCATGCATGTCAATACCCTATCTGAGATTGGTATAGAGGAGGTTCAATGTAATGTACTAGGTTAATATCCTATCTGAGATTGGTATAGATTAGGTTCAATGTAATGTACTAGGTTAATATCCTATCTGAGATTGGTATGGATTAGGTTCAATGTAATGTACTAGGTTAATATCCTATCTGAGATTGGTATGGATTAGGTTCAATGTAATGTACTAGGTTAATATCCTATCTGAGATTGGTATGGATTAGGTTCAGTGTAATGTACTAGGTTTAGGATATACTAATTGTTTATTTTTCTAAAACTGTAAACATATTTGACATGTAACCTATTTAATATTTTATAAAGCCTTTGAAGATTTCAAACATCCTGTGAAAGTGTGGTTCATATTATTCAATTAATGTATTAATGGGTTGTAACTAGGTCTATTCTACTGATATAGATATTAATCGGTTGTAACTAGGTCTATTCTACTATACTGATATAGATATTAATGGGTTGTAACTAGGTCTATTCTACTGATTTAGATATTAATGGGTTGTAACTAGGTCTATTCTACAATACTGATATAGATATTAATGGGTTGTAACTAGGTCTATTCTACTGATATAGATATTAATCGGTTGTAACTAAGTCTATTCTACTATACTGATATAGATATTAATGGGTTGTAACTAGGTCTATTCTACTGATATAGATATTGATGGGTTGTAAACTTGGTCTATTCTACTGATATAGATATTAATGGGTTGTAACTAGGTATATTCTACTGATATAGATATTAATGGGTTGTAACTAGGTCTATTCTACTGATTTAGATATTAATGGGTTGTAACTAGGTCTATTCTACAATACTGATATAGATATTAATGGGTTGTAACTAGGTATATTCTACTATACTGATATAGATATTAATGGGTTGTAACTAGGTCTATTCTACTATACTGATATAGATATTAATGGGTTGTAACTAGGTATATTCTACTATACTGATATAGATATTAATGGGTTGTAACTAGGTCTATTCTACTGATATAGATATTAATGGGTTGTAACTAGGTCTATTCTACTATACTGAAATAGATATTAATGGGTTGTAACTAGGTCTATTCTACTGATATAGATATTAATGGGTTGTAACTAGGTCTATTCTACTGATATAGATATTGATGGGTTGTAACTAGGTCTATTCTACTATACTGATATAGATATTAATGGGTTGTAACTAGGTCTATTCTACTATACTGATATAGATATTAATGGGTTGTAACTAGGTCTATTCTACTATACTGATATAGATATTAATGGGTTGTAACTAGGTCTATTCTACTATACTGATATAGATATTAATGGGTTGTAACTAGGTATATTCTACTATACTGATATAGATATTAATGGGTTGTAACTAGGTCTATTCTACTATACTGATATAGATATTAATGGGTTGTAACTAGGTCTATTCTACTATACTGATATAGATATTAATGGGTTGTAACTAGGTCTATTCTACTATACTGATATAGATATTAATGGGTTGTAACTAGGTCTATTCTACTATACTGATATAGATATTCATGGGTTGTAACTAGGTATATTCTACTATACTGATATAGATATTAATGGGTTGTAACTAGGTTTATTCTACTATACTGATATAGATATTAATGGGTTGTAACTAGGTTTATTCTACTATACTGATATAGATATTAATCAAGAACTGCCACTCTGCTGGATTTTTCATGCTCAACAGTTTCCTGTGTGTATCATGAATGGTCCACTACACAAAGGACATCCAGCCAACTTGACACAACTGTGGGAAGCATTGGAGTCAACATGTGGAGGCGTTGTGGTGCCTTCTTCACGACAAATAAATTAATATTGAAGTATTTTATTTTACATAATGGCGCTGCCAGTCCACCAGGTGGCGCCGCTCGAACATTCTTTGGGGAGAACTCTGTCTGTATGTTACCTCCTCTCTGTCCATCATGTTGCATTAGATCCACTTATTGCCTTGGTGTCTGTGTTGGAGATGGTCTGTTCATTCAGCACTGGATCTGAGGGACACAGAACATGGTAGTCAGGAGACCATCTCTTTCCAATTCACTCTTCATCAGTAAAGATCAAAGTTTAAAGGGACAGTGAGAGATTCACTCTTCATCAGTACAGATCAAAGTTTAAAGGGACTGTGAGAGATTCACTCTTCATCAGTACAGATCAAAGTTTAAAGGGACTGTGAGAGATTCACTCTTCATCAGTACAGATCAAAGTTTAAAGGGACTGTGAGAGATTCACTCTTCATCAGTACAGATCAAAGTTTAAAGGGACTGTGAGAGATTCACTCTTCATCAGTACAGGTCAGTGTAAAGGGACTGTGAGAGATTCACTCTTCATCAGTAAAGATCAAAGTTTAAAGGGACAGTGAGAGATTTCTACAATAAAGTTATGTTACAGTCAGATGAAAAAGGCTTAAAGGGATACTTCTGGATTTTTGCATTAATGTCCTTTATCTACTGCAAGCATGCTAGCAGATACCCATAGACTTCCAGTCATTGTGCTAATGCTAATTAGCATTGGCTCGTGAAACTTAGCATCTACAAATTCAACTGACTGTGGAGAAGTACAGTGTCTTGCAAAAGTATTCATCCCCCTTGGTGTTTTTCCTATTTTGTTGCATTACAACATGTCATTTAAATTGATTTTTAGTTGGATTTCATGTAATGGACGTACACAAAATAGTCTCAAAATTACTTCTTTCAAGTTTTTCCAAAAAATAAAAAACAGGAATCTGGTGCGTGCATATATATTCACCCCCGTTGCTATTTATCCCCTAAATAAGATCTGATGCAACCAATTACCTTCAGAAGTCACATAATCAGTCAAATAAAGTCCTTTGAAATGAATTTAATTCAGAGAGAGAGAGAGAGAGAGAGAGAGAGAGAGAGAGACAGAGAGAGACAGAGAGAGACAGAGAGAGACAGAGAGAGAGAGAGAGAGAGAGAGAGAGAGAGGGAGAGAGAGAGAGAGAGAGAGAGAGAGAGAGAGAGAGAGAGAGAGAGAGAGAGAGAGAGAGAGGGAGAGTGTCACGCCCTTGGTTAGGCCAGGGTGTGACTAGGGTGGGCATTTTATGTTCATTTTCTATGTTTGGGATTTCTGTGTGTTTGGCCGGGTGTGGTTCTCAATCAGACGCAGCTAGCTGTCTATTGTTGTCTCTGATTGAGAACCATACTTAGGCAGCCTGTTTTCCCACTGTTAGTTGTGGTTATTTTCTGTTGAGTTGTTCTGTTGTTGCACCTGTCAGAACTGTTTCGGCTTCTCTTTTGTTATTTTGTATTCAGTGTTCAGTCAGAATAAATCAGATGAAAACGTACCACGCTGCAATTTGGTCTTCACCTTCTTCCGACGACACCCATTACAGAGAGAGAGATACATTGTATCATTTTCAATGTCACGTTCTGACCTTAGTTCCTTTGTTTTGTCTTTGTTTTAGTTGGTCAGGGCGTGAGTTGGGGTGGGCAGTCTATGTTTGTTTTTCTATGTTGGTTTTTGAGTTTTGGGCTGGTATGGTTCTCAATCAGAGGCAGGTGTCGTTAGTTGTCTCTGATTGAGAATCATACTTAGGTAGCCTGTTTCCACCTGAGTTTCACTGTTGGTTTTTGAGTTTTGGCCTGGTATGGTTCTCAATCAGAGGCAGGTGTCGTTAGTTGTCTCTGATTGAGAATCATACTTAGGTAGCCTGTTTCCACCTGGGTTTCACTGTTGGTTTTTGAGTTTGCCCTGGTATTGTTCTCAATCAAAGGCAGGTGTCGTTAGTTGTCTCTGATTGAGAATCATACTTAGGGAGCCTTTTTCCACCTGAGTTTCGTGGGTGTTTATTTTCTGTTTCCAGTCTTTGTGTGTTTCTGCACCAGACAGAACTGTTCCGGTTGTTTCCAGTCTTTGTGTGTCTCCACCAGACAGAACTGTTCCGGTTGTTTCCAGTCTTTGTGTGTCTCCACCAGACAGAACTGTTTCTGTTGTTTTCAGTCTTTGTGTGTCTCCACCAGAAAGAACTGTTCCGGTTGTTTCCAGTCTTTGTGTGTTTCTGCACTAGACAGAACTGTTCCGGTTGTTTCCAGTCTTTGTGTGTTTCTGCACTAGACAGAACTGTTCCGGTTGTTTCCAGTCTTTGTGTGTGTCTCCACCAGACAGAACTGTTCCGGTTGTTTCCAGTCTTTGTGTGTTTCTGCACTAGACAGAACTGTTTCGGTTGTTTCCAGTCTTTGTGTGTGTCTCCACCAGACAGAACTGTTCCGGTTGTTTCCAGTCTTTGTGTGTGTCTCCACCAGACAGAACTGTTCCGGTTGTTTCCAGTCTTTGTGTGTGTCTCCACCAGACAGAACTGTTCCGGTTGTTTCCAGTCTTTGTGTGTGTCTCCACCAGACAGAACTGTTCCGGTTGTTTCCAGTCTTTGTGTGTGTCTCCACCAGACAGAACTGTTCCGGTTGTTTCCAGTCTTTGTGTGTGTCTCCACCAGACAGAACTGTTCCGGTTGTTTCCAGTCTTTGTGTGTGTCTCCACCAGACAGAACTGTTCCGGTTGTTTCCAGTCTTTGTGTGTGTCTCCACCAGACAGAACTGTTCCGGTTGTTTCCAGTCTTTGTGTGTGTCTCCACCAGACAGAACTGTTCCGGTTGTTTCCAGTCTTTGTGTGTGTCTCCACCAGACAGAACTGTTCCGGTTGTTTCCAGTCTTTGTGTGTGTCTCCACCAGACAGAACTGTTCCGGTTGTTTCCAGTCTTTGTGTTTCTCCACCAGACAGAACTGTTCCGGTTGTTTCCAGTCTTTGTGTGTGTCTCCACCAGACAGAACTGTTCCGGTTGTTTCCAGTCTTTGTGTTTCTCCACCAGACAGAACTGTTCCGGTTGTTTCCAGTCTTTGTGTGTGTCTCCACCAGACAGAACTGTTCCGGTTGTTTCCAGTCTTTGTGTGTGTCTCCACCAGACAGAACTGTTCCGGTTGTTTCCAGTCTTTGTGTGTGTCTCCACCAGACAGAACTGTTCCGGTTGTTTCCAGTCTTTGTGTGTCTCCACCAGACAGAACTGTTTCTGTTGTTTCCAGTCTTTGTGTGTCTCCACCAGACAGAACTGTTCCGGTTGTTTCCAGTCTTTGTGTGTGTCTCCACCAGACAGAACTGTTCCGGTTGTTTCCAGTATTTGTGTGTGTCTCCACCAGACAGAACTGTTCCGGTTGTTTCCAGTCTTTGTGTGTGTCTCCACCAGACAGAACTGTTCCGGTTGTTTCCAGTCTTTGTGTGTGTCTCCACCAGACAGAACTGTTCCGGTTGTTTCCAGTCTTTGTGTGTGTCTCCACCAGACAGAACTGTTTCGGTTGTTTCCAGTCTTTGTGTGTCTCCACCAGACAGAACTGTTCCGGTTGTTTCCAGTCTTTGTGTGTCTCCACCAGACAGAACTGTTCCGGTTGTTTCCAGTCTTTGTCTGTGTCTCCACCAGACAGAACTGTTCCGGTTGTTTCCAGTCTTTGTGTGTCTCCACCAGACAGAACTGTTTCTGTTGTTTTCAGTCTTTGTGTGTCTCCACCAGAAAGAACTGTTCCGGTTGTTTCCAGTCTTTGTGTGTTTCTGCACTAGACAGAACTGTTCCGGTTGTTTCCAGTCTTTGTGTGTTTCTGCACTAGACAGAACTGTTCCGGTTGTTTCCAGTCTTTGTGTGTGTCTCCACCAGACAGAACTGTTCCGGTTGTTTCCAGTCTTTGTGTGTGTCTCCACCAGACAGAACTGTTCCGGTTGTTTCCAGTCTTTGTGTGTGTCTCCACCAGACAGAACTGTTCCGGTTGTTTCCAGTCTTTGTGTGTGTCTCCACCAGACAGAACTGTTTCGGTTGTTTCCAGTCTTTGTGTGTCTCCACCAGACAGAACTGTTCCGGTTGTTTCCAGTCTTTGTGTGTCTCCACCAGACAGAACTGTTCCGGTTGTTTCCAGTCTTTGTCTGTGTCTCCACCAGACAGAACTGTTCCGGTTGTTTCCAGTCTTTGTGTGTGTCTCCACCAGACAGAACTGTTTCGGTTGTTTCTTTGTTGTTTTGTTATTCAGTGTTCAGTTTACTTGATTAAAAAGATGAACAGGTACCACGCTGCGCATTGATCCTCACCTTCTTCCCACGACAGCCGTTACAATCAAGCCTTAAAGTTATTCAGAAAAGTCAACCAAGTTGTTACTATCGTAAATGTATTTTTTTTACCAGAGAAATAGTTGTTTCTCCCATGTCAGATGCTGCAGATCATTTAAAGACGTCATACTGGCAGCGTTCAAGATAAATCTATTATGACATCACACAACAGAACACTACAACTGGAACAACAATCTCAGAAACAGTTGCACGCAAAGAAATGGGCAAACCACATTATAAAATACCCTGTTTCTTAATGAACATGTTTGTTATTTGCGTGCCAGTTCAGGTACTGTCAGTCCCTCCCTGTTTCTTAATGAACATGTTTGTTATTTGCGTGCCAGTTCAGGTACTGTCAGTCCCTCCCTGTTTCTTAATGAACATGTTTGTTATTTGCGTGCCAGTTCAGGTACTGTCAGTCCCTCCCTGTTTCTTAATGAACATGTTTGTTATTTGCGTGCCAGTTCAGGTACTGTCAGTCCCTCCCTGTTTCTTAATGAACATGTTTGTTATTTGCGTGCCAGTTCAGTTACTGTCAGTCCCTCCCTGTTTCCACCAGTAACTCTGTGCAGTACTGTGAACTCTGGCTTCAAGTTATTACAAACATTTTGAGAATGACAATGAGAGAAGAGCGCTGCAATGTTTGTTCTTAGAAAAACTGCAGTCATTTGCATCATACGAGGTTCTGGTGACAGAATGAGGAAGTGAGAGTTAATTAAAAAGAGACGTCTCTCTTTACTTGAATCTTTCTGATCTGAACTGAAACAGGATACTTGGTTCAGTGCGTGTGTCAGCTAAATATGTATCTCCTACTGAACCCTAATACATTATATAGATAGAGAGACATGGGTCAGTCAGTACAATTATATAGTCAGATTGGTCAGTCAGTATGATTGTATAGACAGATGGGTCAGTCAGTATGATTGTAGAGCCAGATGGGTCAGTCAGTATGATTGTAGAGCCAGATGGGTCAGTCAGTATGATTGTAGAGCCAGATGGGTCAGTCAGTATGATTGTATAGACAGATGGGTCAGTCAGAATGATTGTAGAGCCAGATGGGTCAGTCAGTATGATTGTAGAGCCAGATGGGTCAGTCAGTATGATTGTAGAGCCAGATGGGTCAGTCAGTATGATTGTAGAGCCAGATGGGTCAGTCAGTATGATTGTATAGACAGATGGGTCAGTCAGAATGATTGTAGAGCCAGATGGGTCAGTCAGTATGATTGTAGAGCCAGATGGGTCAGTCAGTATGATTGTAGAGCCAGATGGGTCAGTCAGTATGATTGTAGAGCCAGATGGGTCAGTCAGTATGATTGTAGAGCCAGATGGGTCAGTCAGTATGATTGTAGAGACAGATGGGTCAGTCAGTATGATTGTAGAGCCAGATGGGTCAGTCATTATGATTGTAGAGCCAGATGGGTCAGTCAGTATGATTGTAGAGACAGATGGGTCAGTCAGTATGATTGTAGAGACAGATGGGTCAGTCAGTATGATTGTATAGACAGATGTGAAGTTGGTGTGAGTGTGGGGAGAGAAACAGAGTCTACTGTAGTCTTGTGAAGTTGGTGTGAGTGTGGGGAGAGAAACAGAGTCTACTGTAGTCTAGTGAAGTTGGTGTGAGTGTGGGGAGAGAAACAGAGTCTACAGTAGTCTAGTGAAGTTGGTGTGAGTGTGGGGAGAGAAACAAAGTCTACAGTAGTCTAGTGAAGTTGGTGTGAGTGTGGGGAGAGAAACAAAGTCTACTGTAGTCTAGTGAAGTTGGTGTGAGTGTGGGGAGAGAAACAGAGTCTACAGTAGTCTAGTGAAGTTGGTGTGAGTGTGGGGAGAGTAATCTAGTCCGGTCCATGACTGCCCGTAGTGTGTTAACCTGTTGCTGTAGCATGAGGCAGGTTGATGTAGTACACCCCTGAACAGAACGCTAGTCGACTGCAGGACATTATCCCGTCTCCTTAATAAACAGACTATCAGCAGGTGAAACAGTAACAAAACATTTCCTGTCCTTGTTTTTGTGAAAAGCCAGGGATGGGTTTGGATAAATGTAACCACTCTCACATTCATAGACAGAGCCAGGGATGGGTTTGGATAAATGTAACCACTCTCACATTCATAGACAGAGCTACGGATGGGTTTGGATAAATGTAACCACTCTCACATTCATAGACAGAGCTAGGGATGGGTTTGAATAAATGTAACCACTCTCACATTCATAGACAGAGCTAGGGATGGGTTTGGATAAATGTAACCACTCTCACATTCATAGACAGAGCTAGGGATGGGTTTGGATAAATGTAACCACTCTCACATTGATAGACAGAGCTACGGATGGGTTTGGATAAATGTAACCACTCTCACATTCATAGACAGAGCTAGGGATGGGTTTGGATAAATGTAACCACTCTCACATTCATAGACAGAGCTACAGATGGGTTTGGATAAATGTAACCACTCTCACATTCATAGACAGAGCTAGGGATGGGTTTGGATAAATGTAACCACTCTCACATTCATAGACAGAGCTAGGGATGGGTTTGAATAAATGTAACCACTCTCACATTCATAGACAGAGCTAGGGATGGGTTTGGATAAATGTAACCACTCTCACATTCATAGACAGAGCTAGGGATGGGTTTGGATAAATGTAACCACTCTCACATTGATAGACAGAGCTACGGATGGGTTTGGATAAATGTAACCACTCTCACATTCATAGACAGAGCTAGGGATGGGTTTGGATAAATGTAACCACTCTCACATTCATAGACAGAGCTACAGATGGGTTTGGATAAATGTAACCACTCTCACATTCATAGACAGAGCCAGGGATGGGTTTGGATAAATGTAACCACTCTCACATTCATAGACAGAGCCAGGGATGGGTTTGGATAAATGTAACCACTCTCACATTCATAGACAGAGCTAGGGATGGGTTTGGATAAATGTAACCACTCTCACATTCATAGACAAAGCTAGGGATGGGTTTGGATAAATGTAACCACTCTCACATTCATAGACAGAGTTACGGATGGAAGGACTGACCATCCATGATGTCAACATGATAGTTTTAACCATGTTCTCAGGATATACAGTGGGTGTTTACATTTCCTATGTTTTAAATTATTGTAAAATAAGCTTATATTCTGGGTTCTGATGGGGGTATGACAGTTCAACTAAACTCAAGAAGCATTTATAAGTTATATTCTTCAAGAATCAATGCGTGTATATCATTAATTTATTAGTCCAATAATGGATATAGCAATTGTAGAATGTTTTTGTTATGACTCGATCAGGGATCAAACCACCAACCTTCCAAACTGAGGGAAGACACAAACCACACCACACTACATCTGAGATGAATTTATAAAAGATTCTATGATTTAATCTCACTATGATGTAAAGGTTAACAGTATGCTACAGGTTTTAAATCAAAATACACACATCCTGAAATCTGCAATTAAATGTTGAAAGACACATAGTCCATTTCAATAAAATAGAATTACTTACAAACTAGTTGGTTATGATGTAGAGAACTTAATTTAATCTGAATTATTCTTGTATTTGATGTAATGTATCATATAGTATACAGTCCACTTTAATATCCTTCCTTTGAAATGCAATTCTCCAGTAAATGTGTTCTGAGTATTTCAGAAAATAGCAGCGCTGCTGAACATCTTGGAGGAAACAGAGTTACAGAGAATTGAGGAAGAGGAACCTGAAGGGCAGCATGTTGGTTCTTAGAAAGATATTCAGAGTGAATGAAGGAATAGAGGGGAGATTCCCCCGTCAATTGTCAATGGGTCTGATGGACCAGCTCTCTGTATAAAAGACAGGTCAGATCAGACCTCAGACATATAGCCAGAGCATCAGCTAGACTTCTGACACAGAACCAGAACAGAGCATCAGAGACCAGAGCATCAGAGACCAGAGCATCAGAGACCAGAGCATCAGAGACCAGAGCATCAGAGACCAGAGCATCAGAGACCAGAGCATCAGAGACCAGAACATCAGAGACAGAACATCAGAGACCAGAACATCAGAGACCAGAACATCAGAGACCAGAACATCAGAGACCAGAACAGCAGAGAACATCTCAGACAATACAATCTTCAGCATCTCAACCATCTCCGAACCATGAAGACCCTGACTGCTCTACTCCTCCTGGGACTGCTCTGCTCCCTCCCAACGACGTCTGCAGGTGTGTGTTTGTGTGTGTGTGTGTGTGTGTGTGTGTGTGTGTGTGTGTGTGTGTGTGTGTGTGTGTGTGTGTGTGTGTGTGTGTGTGTGTGTGTGTGTGTGTGTGTGTGTGTGTGTGTGTGTGTGTGTGTGTGTGTAGCAATGCTGTGTAATACGCTGTTGGAGACATACCTGGAGATCTTTATGTTAACTGTGGTTTGTTTACAGGTGTCATCGCGTTGGAAATAGCACCTGAATGCTGTATGAAATTCAGCGCGAGGATCCCTCTTCAACAAGTGGTTTCTCTCAGAACAACCTCCAGTAGCTGCCCTATGCTTACTTACTGATGTAAGTAAGCATAGTCTACTGTAAACTGTAAACATCTGGGCTAGCCTGGTCCCAGATCTGTTTGTGACTTCACGTCAACTCCTTGTCATGCCAAACACGACCAGGAGTGACACGGAGTTGGTATGATAGCACAAACACACCTGGAACCAGGCTACATCCAGGCTACACTGTACAAGACAAGATGGAGCCGTTCATATTACAGACTGGATGTTCTGAGAGACAATGTGTTGTGTATCTGTTGCAGTTTCACCACAAAGAAAGGGAAGACATTTTGTGTTGACCCTTCTGAAGCCTGGGTCCAGAGTCATGTGACCAAGATTGAGAGCAGAACACAATGACGTCATCAACTACCATCACCTCCTAACACCCCAACCCTTGTTGGTGCACTATAAAGGGAATAGGTTGCCATTAGTGACGTAGACCTTGTCATGCATGTCAATACCCTATCTGAGATTGGTATTGAGGATGCTCAATGTAATATATTAGGTTAATACCCTATCTGAGGTTGGTATAGAATAGGTTCAGTGTAATATACTAGGTTAATACCCTATCTGAGATTGGTATAGAGGAGGCTCAATGTAATATACTATTCTATACTGAGATTGGTATAGAATAGGTTCAGTGTAATATATTAGGTTAATACCCTATCTGAGATTGGTATAGAATAGGTTCAGTGTAATGTACTAGGTTTAGGATATACTAATTGTTTATTTTTCTAAAACTGTAAACATATTTGACATGTAACCTATTTAATATATTATAAAGCCTTTGAAGATTTCAAACATCCTGTGAAAGAGTGGTTCATATTATTCAATTAATGTATTGATGGGTTGTAACTAGGTCTATTCTACTGATATAGATATTAATGGGTTGTAACTAGGTCTATTCTACTGATATAGATATTGATGGGTTGTAACTAGGTCTATTCTACTGATATAGATATTGATGTGTTGTAACTAGGTCTATTCTACTGATATAGATATTAATGGGTTGTAACTAGGTCTATTCTACTGATATAGATATTGATGGGTTGTAACTCGGTCTATTCTACTGATATAGATATTGATGGGTTGTAACTAGGTTTATTCTACTATACTGATATAGATATTGATGGGTATTAATGGGTTGTAACTAGGTTTATTCTACTATACTGATATAGATATTGATGGGTTGTAAACTAGGTCTATTCTACTATACTGATATAGATATTAATGGGTTGTAACTAGGTCTATTCTACTATACTGATATAGATATTGATGGGTTGTAACTAGGCTTATTCTACTATACTGATATAGATATTAATGGGTTGTAACTAGGTTTATTCTACTATACTGATATAGATATTGATGGGTTGTAACTAGGTTTATTCTACTATACTGATATAGATATTAATGGGTTGTAACTAGGTCTATTCTACTGATATAGATATTAATGGGTTGTAACTAGGTCTATTCTACTGATATAGATATTGATGGGTTGTAACTAGGTCTATTCTACTATACTGATATAGATATTAATGGGTTGTAACTAGGTCTATTCTACTATACTGATATAGATATTAATGGGTTGTAACTAGGTCTATTCTACTATACTGATATATATATATATATATTAATGGGTTGTAACTAGGTCTATTCTACTATACTGATATATATATATATATTAATGGGTTGTAACTAGGTCTATTCTACTATACTGATATATATATATATATATATATATATATATATTAATGGGTTGTAACTAGGTCTATTCTACTATACTGATATAGATATGTATATTAATGGGTTGTAACTAGGTCTATTCTACTATACTGATATATATATATGTATTAATGGGTTGTAACTAGGTCTATTCTACTATACTGATATATATATATATATATATATATATATATATATATATTAATGGGTTGTAACTAGGTCTATTCTACTATACTGATATATATATATATATATTAATGGGTTGTAACTAGGTCTATTCTACTATACTGATATATATATATATTAATGGGTTGTAACTAGGTCTATTCTACTATACTGATATATATATATATATATTAATGGGTTGTAACTAGGTCTATTCTACTATACTGATATATATATATATTAATGGGTTGTAACTAGGTCTATTCTACTATACTGATATATATATATATATTAATGGGTTGTAACTAGGTCTATTCTACTATACTGATATATATATAGATATTAATGGGTTGTAACTAGGTCTATTCTACTATACTGATATATATATATATATTAATGGGTTGTAACTAGGTCTATTCTACTATACTGATATATATATATATATTAATGGGTTGTAACTAGGTCTATTCTACTATACTGATATATATATTAATGGGTTGTAACTAGGTCTATTCTACTGATATATATATATATATATATTAATGGGTTGTAACTAGGTCTATTCTACTGATATATATATATATTAATGGGTTGTAACTAGGTCTATTCTACTATACTGATATATATATATATTAATGGGTTGTAACTAGGTCTATTCTACTATACTGATATATATATATATATTAATGGGTTGTAACTAGGTCTATTCTACTATACTGATATATATATAGATATTAATGGGTTGTAACTAGGTCTATTCTACTATACTGATATATATATATATATTAATGGGTTGTAACTAGGTCTATTCTACTATACTGATATATATATATATTAATGGGTTGTAACTAGGTCTATTCTACTATACTGATATATATATATATATATTAATGGGTTGTAACTAGGTCTATTCTACTATACTGATATATATATATATATTAATGGGTTGTAACTAGGTCTATTCTACTATACTGATATATATATATATATTAATGGGTTGTAACTAGGTCTATTCTACTATACTGATATATATATAGATATTAATGGGTTGTAACTAGGTCTATTCTACTATACTGATATATATATATATATTAATGGGTTGTAACTAGGTCTATTCTACTATACTGATATATATATATATATATATTAATGGGTTGTAACTAGGTCTATTCTACTATACTGATATATATATAGATATTAATGGGTTGTAACTAGGTCTATTCTACTATACTGATATATATATATATATTAATGGGTTGTAACTAGGTCTATTCTACTATACTGATATATATATATATATATTAATGGGTTGTAACTAGGTCTATTCTACTATACTGATATATATATATATATATATATATTAATGGGTTGTAACTAGGTCTATTCTACTATACTGATATAGATATGTATATTAATGGGTTGTAACTAGGTCTATTCTACTATACTGATATATATATATATATATATATATTAATGGGTTGTAACTAGGTCTATTCTACTATACTGATATATATATATATATATTAATGGGTTGTAACTAGGTCTATTCTACTATACTGATATATATATATATTAATGGGTTGTAACTAGGTCTATTCTACTATACTGATATATATATATATATATATTAATGGGTTGTAACTAGGTCTATTCTACTATACTGATATATATATATATTAATGGGTTGTAACTAGGTCTATTCTACTATACTGATATATATATATTAATGGGTTGTAACTAGGTCTATTCTACTGATATATATATATATATATTAATGGGTTGTAACTAGGTCTATTCTACTATACTGATATAGATATTAATGGGTTGTTACTAGGTCTATTCTACTATACTGATATATATATATATATTAATGGGTTGTAACTAGGTCTATTCTACTATACTGATATATATATAGATATTAATGGGTTGTAACTAGGTCTATTCTACTATACTGATATATATATAGATATTAATGGGTTGTAACTAGGTCTATTCTACTATACTGATATAGATATTAATGGGTTGTTACTAGGTCTATTCTACTATACTGATATAGATATTAATGGGTTGTAACTAGGTCTATTCTACTATACTGATATATATATAGATATTAATGGGTTGTAACTAGGTCTATTCTACTATACTGATATATATATATATTAATGGGTTGTAACTAGGTCTATTCTACTATACTGATATATATATATATATATATTAATGGGTTGTAACTAGGTCTATTCTACTATACTGATATATATATAGATATTAATGGGTTGTAACTAGGTCTATTCTACTATACTGATATATATATATATATTAATGGGTTGTAACTAGGTCTATTCTACTATACTGATATATATATATATATATTAATGGGTTGTAACTAGGTCTATTCTACTATACTGATATATATATATATATATATATATTAATGGGTTGTAACTAGGTCTATTCTACTATACTGATATAGATATGTATATTAATGGGTTGTAACTAGGTCTATTCTACTATACTGATATATATATATGTATTAATGGGTTGTAACTAGGTCTATTCTACTATACTGATATATATATATATATATATATATATATTAATGGGTTGTAACTAGGTCTATTCTACTATACTGATATATATATATATATATTAATGGGTTGTAACTAGGTCTATTCTACTATACTGATATATATATATATTAATGGGTTGTAACTAG
This sequence comes from Oncorhynchus kisutch, assembly GCF_002021735.2. Classification (NCBI taxonomy): domain Eukaryota; kingdom Metazoa; phylum Chordata; class Actinopteri; order Salmoniformes; family Salmonidae; genus Oncorhynchus; species Oncorhynchus kisutch. The sequence goes on from NW_022261980.1 coordinate 13,629,563, forward strand.
GTCTATTCTACTATACTGATATATATATATATATATATTAATGGGTTGTAACTAGGTCTATTCTACTATACTGATATATATATATTAATGGGTTGTAACTAGGTCTATTCTACTATACTGATATATATATATATTAATGGGTTGTAACTAGGTCTATTCTACTGATATATATATATATATATTAATGGGTTGTAACTAGGTCTATTCTACTATACTGATATAGATATTAATGGGTTGTTACTAGGTCTATTCTACTATACTGATATATATATATATTAATGGGTTGTAACTAGGTCTATTCTACTATACTGATATATATATAGATATTAATGGGTTGTAACTAGGTCTATTCTACTATACTGATATAGATATTAATGGGTTGTTACTAGGTCTATTCTACTATACTGATATAGATATTAATGGGTTTGTAACTAGGTCTATTCTACTATACTGATATATATATATATTAATGGGTTGTAACTAGGTCTATTCTACTATACTGATATATATATAGATATTAATGGGTTGTAACTAGGTCTATTCTACTATACTGATATATATATATATATTAATGGGTTGTAACTAGGTCTATTCTACTATACTGATATATATATAGATATTAATGGGTTGTAACTAGGTCTATTCTACTATACTGATATATATATATATTAATGGGTTGTAACTAGGTCTATTCTACTATACTGATATATATATATAAATTAATGGGTTGTAACTAGGTCTATTCTACTATACTGATATATATATTAATGGGTTGTAACTAGGTCTATTCTACTGATATATATATATATATATTAATGGGTTGTAACTAGGTCTATTCTACTGATATATATATATATTAATGGGTTGTAACTAGATCTATTCTACTATACTGATATATATATATTAATGGGTTGTAACTAGGTCTATTCTACTATACTGATATATATATATATATTAATGGGTTGTAACTAGGTCTATTCTACTATACTGATATATATATATATATTAATGGGTTGTAACTAGGTCTATTCTACTATACTGATATATATATATATTAATGGGTTGTAACTAGGTCTATTCTACTATACTGATATATATATATATATATATTAATGGGTTGTAACTAGGTCTATTCTACTGTACTGATATATATATATTAATGGGTTGTAACTAGGTCTATTCTACTATACTGATATATATATATATATATATATTAATGGGTTGTAACTAGGTCTATTCTACTATACTGATATATATATAGATATTAATGGGTTGTAACTAGGTCTATTCTACTATACTGATATATATATATATATTAATGGGTTGTAACTAGGTCTATTCTACTATACTGATATATATATAGATATTAATGGGTTGTAACTAGGTCTATTCTACTGATATATATATATATATTAATGGGTTGTAACTAGGTCTATTCTACTGATATATATTTATATATATTAATGGGTTGTAACTAGGTCTATTCTACTATACTGATATAGATATATATATTAATGGGTTGTAACTAGGTCTATTCTACTGATATATATATATATATATATTAATGGGTTGTAACTAGGTCTATTCTACTGATATATATATATATATATATTAATGGGTTGTAACTAGGTCTATTCTACTATACTGATATAGATATTAATGGGTTGTTACTAGGTCTATTCTACTATACTGATATATATATATATATATATTAATGGGTTGTAACTAGGTCTATTCTACTATACTGATATATATATAGATATTAATGGGTTGTAACTAGGTCTATTCTACTATACTGATATATATATATAGATATTAATGGGTTGTAACTAGGTCTATTCTACTATACTGATATAGATATTAATGGGTTGTTACTAGGTCTATTCTACTATACTGATATAGATATTAATGGGTTGTAACTAGGTCTATTCTACTATACTGATATATATATAGATATTAATGGGTTGTAACTAGGTCTATTCTACTATACTGATATAGATATTAATGGGTTGTTACTAGGTCTATTCTACTATACTGATATAGATATTAATGGGTTGTAACTAGGTCTATTCTACTATACTGATATATATATATATTAATGGGTTGTTACTAGGTCTATTCTACTGATATATATATATATTAATGGGTTGTAACTAGGTCTATTCTACTATACTGATATAGATATTAATGGGTTGTAACTAGGTCTATTCTACTATACTGATATATATATATATTAATGGGTTGTTACTAGGTCTATTCTACTGATATATATATAGATATTAATGGGTTGTAACTAGGTCTATTCTACTATACTGATATATATATTAATGGGTTGTAACTAGGTCTATTCTACTATACTGATATATATATAGATATTAATGGGTTGTAACTAGGTCTATTCTACTATACTGATATATATATATATAAATTAATGGGTTGTAACTAGGTCTATTCTACTATACTGATATATATATATATAGATATTAATGGGTTGTAACTAGGTCTATTCTACTATACTGATATAGATATTAATGGGTTGTTACTAGGTCTATTCTACTATACTGATATAGATATTAATGGGTTGTAACTAGGTCTATTCTACTATACTGATATATATATAGATATTAATGGGTTGTAACTAGGTCTATTCTACTATACTGATATATATATTAATGGGTTGTAACTAGGTCTATTCTACTGATATATATATATATATATTAATGGGTTGTAACTAGGTCTATTCTACTGATATATATATATATATTAATGGGTTGTAACTAGGTCTATTCTACTATACTGATATATATATATATTAATGGGTTGTAACTAGGTCTATTCTACTATACTGATATATATATATATATTAATGGGTTGTAACTAGGTCTATTCTACTATACTGATATATATATATAAATTAATGGGTTGTAACTAGGTCTATTCTACTATACTGATATATATATTAATGGGTTGTAACTAGGTCTATTCTACTGATATATATATATATATATTAATGGGTTGTAACTAGGTCTATTCTACTGATATATATATATATATTAATGGGTTGTAACTAGGTCTATTCTACTATACTGATATATATATATATTAATGGGTTGTAACTAGGTCTATTCTACTATACTGATATATATATATATATTAATGGGTTGTAACTAGGTCTATTCTACTATACTGATATATATATATATATATTAATGGGTTGTAACTAGGTCTATTCTACTATACTGATATATATATATATTAATGGGTTGTAACTAGGTCTATTCTACTATACTGATATATATATATATATATTAATGGGTTGTAACTAGGTCTATTCTACTGATATATATTTATATATATTAATGGGTTGTAACTAGGTCTATTCTACTATACTGATATAGATATTAATGGGTTGTTACTAGGTCTATTCTACTATACTGATATAGATATTAATGGGTTGTAACTAGGTCTATTCTACTATACTGATATATATATAGATATTAATGGGTTGTAACTAGGTCTATTCTACTATACTGATATAGATATTAATGGGTTGTTACTAGGTCTATTCTACTATACTGATATAGATATTAATGGGTTGTAACTAGGTCTATTCTACTATACTGATATATATATATATATTAATGGGTTGTTACTAGGTCTATTCTACTGATATATATATATATATTAATGGGTTGTAACTAGGTCTATTCTACTATACTGATATAGATATTAATGGGTTGTAACTAGGTCTATTCTACTATACTGATATATATATATATTAATGGGTTGTTACTAGGTCTATTCTACTGATATATATATAGATATTAATGGGTTGTAACTAGGTCTATTCTACTATACTGATATAGATATTAATGGGTTGTAACTAGGTGTATTCTACTATACTGATATATATATAGATATTAATGGGTTGTAACTAGGTCTATTCTACTATACTGATATATATATATATAAATTAATGGGTTGTAACTAGGTCTATTCTACTATACTGATATATATATATAGATATTAATGGGTTGTAACTAGGTCTATTCTACTATACTGATATAGATATTAATGGGTTGTTACTAGGTCTATTCTACTATACTGATATAGATATTAATGGGTTGTAACTAGGTCTATTCTACTATACTGATATATATATAGATATTAATGGGTTGTAACTAGGTCTATTCTACTATACTGATATAGATATTAATGGGTTGTTACTAGGTCTATTCTACTATACTGATATAGATATTAATGGGTTGTAACTAGGTCTATTCTACTATACTGATATATATATATATATTAATGGGTTGTTACTAGGTCTATTCTACTGATATATATATATATATATTAATGGGTTGTAACTAGGTCTATTCTACTATACTGATATAGATATTAATGGGTTGTAACTAGGTCTATTCTACTATACTGATATATATATATATTAATGGGTTGTTACTAGGTCTATTCTACTGATATATATATAGATATTAATGGGTTGTAACTAGGTCTATTCTACTATACTGATATATAAATTAATGGGTTGTAACTAGGTCTATTCTACTATACTGATATATATATATAGATATTAATGGGTTGTAACTAGGTCTATTCTACTATACTGATATATATATATAAATTAATGGGTTGTAACTAGGTCTATTCTACTATACTGATATATATATTAATGGGTTGTAACTAGGTCTATTCTACTGATATATATATATATATATTAATGGGTTGTAACTAGGTCTATTCTACTGATATATATATATATATTAATGGGTTGTAACTAGGTCTATTCTACTATACTGATATATATATATATTAATGGGTTGTAACTAGGTCTATTCTACTACACTGATATATATATATATATATATTAATGGGTTGTAACTAGGTCTATTCTACTATACTGATATATATATATATATTAATGGGTTGTAACTAGGTCTATTCTACTATACTGATATATATATATATTAATGGGTTGTAACTAGGTCTATTCTACTATACTGATATATATATATATATATATTAATGGGTTGTAACTAGGTCTATTCTACTATACTGATATATATATAGATATTAATGGGTTGTAACTAGGTCTATTCTACTATACTGATATGTATATATATTAATGGGTTGTAACTAGGTCTATTCTACTATACTGATATATATATAGATATTAATGGGTTGTAACTAGGTCTATTCTACTGATATATATATATATTAATGGGTTGTAACTAGGTCTATTCTACTGATATATATATATATTAATGGGTTGTAACTAGGTCTATTCTACTGATATATATATATATATATTAATGGGTTGTAACTAGGTCTATTCTACTGATATATATATATATATATTAATGGGTTGTAACTAGGTCTATTCTACTATACTGATATAGATATTAATGGGTTGTTACTAGGTCTATTCTACTATACTGATATATATATATATATTAATGGGTTGTAACTAGGTCTATTCTACTATACTGATATATATATAGATATTAATGGGTTGTAACTAGGTCTATTCTACTATACTGATATATATATAGATATTAATGGGTTGTAACTAGGTCTATTCTACTATACTGATATAGATATTAATGGGTTGTTACTAGGTCTATTCTACTATACTGATATAGATATTAATGGGTTGTAACTAGGTCTATTCTACTATACTGATATATATATAGATATTAATGGGTTGTAACTAGGTCTATTCTACTATACTGATATAGATATTAATGGGTTGTTACTAGGTCTATTCTACTATACTGATATAGATATGAATGGGTTGTAACTAGGTCTATTCTACTATACTGATATATATATATATATTAATGGGTTGTTACTAGGTCTATTCTACTGATATATATATATATATTAATGGGTTGTAACTAGGTCTATTCTACTATACTGATATAGATATTAATGGGTTGTAACTAGGTCTATTCTACTATACTGATATATATATATATTAATGGGTTGTTACTAGGTCTATTCTACTGATATATATATAGATATTAATGGGTTGTAACTAGGTCTATTCTACTATACTGATATAGATATTAATGGGTTGTAACTAGGTCTATTCTACTATACTGATATATATATAGATATTAATGGGTTGTAACTAGGTCTATTCTACTATACTGATATATATATATAAATTAATGGGTTGTAACTAGGTCTATTCTACTATACTGATATATATATATAGATATTGATGGGTTGTAACTAGGTCTATTCTACTATACTGATATAGATATTAATGGGTTGTTACTAGGTCTATTCTACTATACTGATATAGATATTAATGGGTTGTAACTAGGTCTATTCTACTATACTGATATATATATAGATATTAATGGGTTGTAACTAGGTCTATTCTACTATACTGATATAGATATTAATGGGTTGTTACTAGGTCTATTCTACTATACTGATATAGATATTAATGGGTTGTAACTAGGTCTATTCTACTATACTGATATATATATATATATTAATGGGTTGTTACTAGGTCTATTCTACTGATATATATATATATATTAATGGGTTGTAACTAGGTCTATTCTACTATACTGATATAGATATTAATGGGTTGTAACTAGGTCTATTCTACTATACTGATATATATATATATTAATGGGTTGTTACTAGGTCTATTCTACTGATATATATATAGATATTAATGGGTTGTAACTAGGTCTATTCTACTATACTGATATATATATTAATGGGTTGTAACTAGGTCTATTCTACTATACTGATATATATATAGATATTAATGGGTTGTAACTAGGTCTATTCTACTATACTGATATATATATATAAATTAATGGGTTGTAACTAGGTCTATTCTACTATACTGATATATATATTAATGGGTTGTAACTAGGTCTATTCTACTGATATATATATATATATATTAATGGGTTGTAACTAGGTCTATTCTACTGATATATATATATATATTAATGGGTTGTAACTAGGTCTATTCTACTATACTGATATATATATATATTAATGGGTTGTAACTAGGTCTATTCTACTATACTGATATATATATATATATATATTAATGGGTTGTAACTAGGTCTATTCTACTATACTGATATATATATATATATATATTAATGGGTTGTAACTAGGTCTATTCTACTATACTGATATATATATATTAATGGGTTGTAACTAGGTCTATTCTACTATACTGATATATATATATATATATATATATTAATGGGTTGTAACTAGGTCTATTCTACTGTACTGATATATATATATATTAATGGGTTGTAACTAGGTCTATTCTACTATACTGATATATATATATATATATATATATATATATATATATATATATATATATTAATGGGTTGTAACTAGGTCTATTCTACTATACTGATATATATATAGATATTAATGGGTTGTAACTAGGTCTATTCTACTATACTGATATGTATATATATTAATGGGTTGTAACTAGGTCTATTCTACTATACTGATATATATATAGATATTAATGGGTTGTAACTAGGTCTATTCTACTGATATATATATATATATTAATGGGTTGTAACTAGGTCTATTCTACTGATATATATATATTAATGGGTTGTAACTAGGTCTATTCTACTATACTGATATAGATATATATATTAATGGGTTGTAACTAGGTCTATTCTACTGATATATATATATATATATATTAATGGGTTGTAACTAGGTCTATTCTACTGATATATATATATATATATATTAATGGGTTGTAACTAGGTCTATTCTACTATACTGATATAGATATTAATGGGTTGTTACTAGGTCTATTCTACTATACTGATATATATATATATATATTAATGGGTTGTAACTAGGTCTATTCTACTATACTGATATATATATAGATATTAATGGGTTGTAACTAGGTCTATTCTACTATACTGATATATATAGATATTAATGGGTTGTAACTAGGTCTATTCTACTGATATATATATATATATATTAATGGGTTGTAACTAGGTCTATTCTACTGATATATATATATATTAATGGGTTGTAACTAGGTCTATTCTACTATACTGATATATATATATATATTAATGGGTTGTAACTAGGTCTATTCTACTATACTGATATATATATATATATTAATGGGTTGTAACTAGGTCTATTCTACTATACTGATATATATATATATTAATGGGTTGTAACTAGGTCTATTCTACTATACTGATATATATATAGATATTAATGGGTTGTAACTAGGTCTATTCTACTATACTGATATATATATTAATGGGTTGTAACTAGGTCTATTCTACTATACTGATATATATATAGATATTAATGGGTTGTAACTAGGTCTATTCTACTATACTGATATATATATATAAATTAATGGGTTGTAACTAGGTCTATTCTACTATACTGATATATATATTAATGGGTTGTAACTAGGTCTATTCTACTGATATATATATATATATATTAATGGGTTGTAACTAGGTCTATTCTACTGATATATATATATATATATATTAATGGGTTGTAACTAGGTCTATTCTACTATACTGATATATATATATATTAATGGGTTGTAACTAGGTCTATTCTACTATACTGATATATATATATATATATATTAATGGGTTGTAACTAGGTCTATTCTACTATACTGATATATATATATATATATTAATGGGTTGTAACTAGGTCTATTCTACTATACTGATATATATATATATTAATGGGTTGTAACTAGGTCTATTCTACTATACTGATATATATATATATATATTAATGGGTTGTAACTAGGTCTATTCTACTGTACTGATATATATATATATTAATGGGTTGTAACTAGGTCTATTCTACTATACTGATATATATATATATATATATATATATATATTAATGGGTTGTAACTAGGTCTATTCTACTATACTGATATATATATAGATATTAATGGGTTGTAACTAGGTCTATTCTACTATACTGATATGTATATATATTAATGGGTTGTAACTAGGTCTATTCTACTATACTGATATATATATAGATATTAATGGGTTGTAACTAGGTCTATTCTACTGATATATATATATATATTAATGGGTTGTAACTAGGTCTATTCTACTGATATATATATATATTAATGGGTTGTAACTAGGTCTATTCTACTATACTGATATAGATATATATATTAATGGGTTGTAACTAGGTCTATTCTACTGATATATATATATATATATATTAATGGGTTGTAACTAGGTCTATTCTACTGATATATATATATATATATTAATGGGTTGTAACTAGGTCTATTCTACTATACTGATATAGATATTAATGGGTTGTTACTAGGTCTATTCTACTATACTGATATATATATATATATATATTAATGGGTTGTAACTAGGTCTATTCTACTATACTGATATATATATAGATATTAATGGGTTGTAACTAGGTCTATTCTACTATACTGATATATATAGATATTAATGGGTTGTAACTAGGTCTATTCTACTGATATATATATATATATTAATGGGTTGTAACTAGGTCTATTCTACTGATATATATATATATATTAATGGGTTGTAACTAGGTCTATTCTACTATACTGATATATATATATATTAATGGGTTGTAACTAGGTCTATTCTACTATACTGATATATATATATATATATATTAATGGGTTGTAACTAGGTCTATTCTACTATACTGATATATATATATATATTAATGGGTTGTAACTAGGTCTATTCTACTATACTGATATATATATATATATTAATGGGTTGTAACTAGGTCTATTCTACTATACTGATATATATATATATATATTAATGGGTTGTAACTAGGTCTATTCTACTGTACTGATATATATATATATTAATGGGTTGTAACTAGGTCTATTCTACTATACTGATATATATATATATATATATATATATATTAATGGGTTGTAACTAGGTCTATTCTACTATACTGATATATATATAGATATTAATGGGTTGTAACTAGGTCTATTCTACTATACTGATATGTATATATATTAATGGGTTGTAACTAGGTCTATTCTACTATACTGATATATATATAGATATTAATGGGTTGTAACTAGGTCTATTCTACTGATATATATATATATATATATATTAATGGGTTGTAACTAGGTCTATTCTACTGATATATATATATATTAATGGGTTGTAACTAGGTCTATTCTACTGATATATATATATATATTAATGGGTTGTAACTAGGTCTATTCTACTATACTGATATAGATATATATATTAATGGGTTGTAACTAGGTCTATTCTACTGATATATATATATATATATATTAATGGGTTGTAACTAGGTCTATTCTACTGATATATATATATATATATTAATGGGTTGTAACTAGGTCTATTCTACTATACTGATATAGATATTAATGGGTTGTTACTAGGTCTATTCTACTATACTGATATATATATATATATATATTAATGGGTTGTAACTAGGTCTATTCTACTATACTGATATATATATAGATATTAATGGGTTGTAACTAGGTCTATTCTACTATACTGATATATATAGATATTAATGGGTTGTAACTAGGTCTATTCTACTATACTGATATATATATATATTAATGGGTTGTAACTAGGTCTATTCTACTATACTGATATATATATATATATATATTAATGGGTTGTAACTAGGTCTATTCTACTATACTGATATATATATATATATTAATGGGTTGTAACTAGGTCTATTCTACTATACTGATATATATATATATTAATGGGTTGTAACTAGGTCTATTCTACTATACTGATATATATATATATATATTAATGGGTTGTAACTAGGTCTATTCTACTGTACTGATATATATATATATTAATGGGTTGTAACTAGGTCTATTCTACTATACTGATATATATATATATATATATATATATATTAATGGGTTGTAACTAGGTCTATTCTACTATACTGATATATATATAGATATTAATGGGTTGTAACTAGGTCTATTCTACTATACTGATATGTATATATATTAATGGGTTGTAACTAGGTCTATTCTACTATACTGATATATATATAGATATTAATGGGTTGTAACTAGGTCTATTCTACTGATATATATATATATATATATATATTAATGGGTTGTAACTAGGTCTATTCTACTGATATATATATATATTAATGGGTTGTAACTAGGTCTATTCTACTGATATATATATATATATATTAATGGGTTGTAACTAGGTCTATTCTACTATACTGATATAGATATATATATTAATGGGTTGTAACTAGGTCTATTCTACTGATATATATATATATATATATATTAATGGGTTGTAACTAGGTCTATTCTACTGATATATATATATATATATATTAATGGGTTGTAACTAGGTCTATTCTACTATACTGATATAGATATTAATGGGTTGTTACTAGGTCTATTCTACTATACTGATATATATATATATATATATATTAATGGGTTGTAACTAGGTCTATTCTACTATACTGATATATATATAGATATTAATGGGTTGTAACTAGGTCTATTCTACTATACTGATATATATAGATATTAATGGGTTGTAACTAGGTCTATTCTACTATACTGATATAGATATTAATGGGTTGTTACTAGGTCTATTCTACTATACTGATATATATATATATATATATATTAATGGGTTGTAACTAGGTCTATTCTACTATACTGATATATATATAGATATTAATGGGTTGTAACTAGGTCTATTCTACTATACTGATATATATAGATATTAATGGGTTGTAACTAGGTCTATTCTACTATACTGATATAGATATTAATGGGTTGTTACTAGGTCTATTCTACTATACTGATATAGATATTAATGGGTTGTAACTAGGTCTATTCTACTATACTGATATATATATAGATATTAATGGGTTGTAACTAGGTCTATTCTACTATACTGATATAGATATTAATGGGTTGTTACTAGGTCTATTCTACTATACTGATATAGATATTAATGGGTTGTAACTAGGTCTATTCTACTATACTGATATATATATATATATATTAATGGGTTGTTACTAGGTCTATTCTACTGATATATATATATATATATATTAATGGGTTGTAACTAGGTCTATTCTACTATACTGATATAGATATTAATGGGTTGTAACTAGGTCTATTCTACTATACTGATATATATATATATTAATGGGTTGTTACTAGGTCTATTCTACTGATATATATATAGATATTAATGGGTTGTAACTAGGTCTATTCTACTATACTGATATATATATATATATTAATGGGTTGTAACTAGGTCTATTCTACTGATATATATATAGATATTAATGGGTTGTAACTAGGTCTATTCTACTATACTGATATATATATATATATTAATGGGTTGTAACTAGGTCTACTCTACTGTACTGATATATATATATATTAATGGGTTGTAACTAGGTCTATTCTACTATACTGATATATATATATATATATATATATATATATTAATGGGTTGTAACTAGGTCTATTCTACTATACTGATATATATATAGATATTAATGGGTTGTAACTAGGTCTATTCTACTATACTGATATGTATATATATTAATGGGTTGTAACTAGGTCTATTCTACTATACTGATATATATATAGATATGAATGGGTTGTAACTAGGTCTATTCTACTGATATATATATATATATTAATGGGTTGTAACTAGGTCTATTCTACTGATATATATATATATTAATGGGTTGTAACTAGGTCTATTCTACTGATATATATATATATATATTAATGGGTTGTAACTAGGTCTATTCTACTATACTGATATAGATATATATATTAATGGGTTGTAACTAGGTCTATTCTACTGATATATATATATATATATATATATTAATGGGTTGTAACTAGGTCTATTCTACTGATATATATATATATATATTAATGGGTTGTAACTAGGTCTATTCTACTATACTGATATAGATATTAATGGGTTGTTACTAGGTCTATTCTACTATACTGATATATATATATATTAATGGGTTGTAACTAGGTCTATTCTACTATACTGATATATATATAGATATTAATGGGTTGTAACTAGGTCTATTCTACTATACTGATATATATAGATATTAATGGGTTGTAACTAGGTCTATTCTACTGATATATATATATATATATTAATGGGTTGTAACTAGGTCTATTCTACTGATATATATATATATATTAATGGGTTGTAACTAGGTCTATTCTACTATACTGATATATATATATATTAATGGGTTGTAACTAGGTCTATTCTACTATACTGATATATATATATATATATATTAATGGGTTGTAACTAGGTCTATTCTACTATACTGATATATATATATATATTAATGGGTTGTAACTAGGTCTATTCTACTATACTGATATATATATATATTAATGGTTGTAACTAGGTCTATTCTACTATACTGATATATATATATATATTAATGGGTTGTAACTAGGTCTATTCTACTGTACTGATATATATATATATTAATGGGTTGTAACTAGGTCTATTCTACTATACTGATATATATATATATATATATATATATATATATTAATGGGTTGTAACTAGGTCTATTCTACTATACTGATATATATATAGATATTAATGGGTTGTAACTAGGTCTATTCTACTATACTGATATGTATATATATTAATGGGTTGTAACTAGGTCTATTCTACTATACTGATATATATAGATATTAATGGGTTGTAACTAGGTCTATTCTACTGATATATAAATATATATATTAATGGGTTGTAACTAGGTCTATTCTACTGATATATATATATATTAATGGGTTGTAACTAGGTCTATTCTACTGATATATATATATATATATTAATGGGTTGTAACTAGGTCTATTCTACTATACTGATATAGATATATATATTAATGGGTTGTAACTAGGTCTATTCTACTGATATATATATATATATATATTAATGGGTTGTAACTAGGTCTATTCTACTGATATATATATATATATATTAATGGGTTGTAACTAGGTCTATTCTACTATACTGATATAGATATTAATGGGTTGTTACTAGGTCTATTCTACTATACTGATATATATATATATATATATTAATGGGTTGTAACTAGGTCTATTCTACTATACTGATATATATATAGATATTAATGGGTTGTAACTAGGTCTATTCTACTATACTGATATATATAGATATTAATGGGTTGTAACTAGGTCTATTCTACTATACTGATATAGATATTAATGGGTTGTTACTAGGTCTATTCTACTATACTGATATATATATATATATATATATATTAATGGGTTGTAACTAGGTCTATTCTACTATACTGATATATATATAGATATTAATGGGTTGTAACTAGGTCTATTCTACTATACTGATATATATAGATATTAATGGGTTGTAACTAGGTCTATTCTACTATACTGATATAGATATTAATGGGTTGTTACTAGGTCTATTCTACTATACTGATATAGATATTAATGGGTTGTAACTAGGTCTATTCTACTATACTGATATATATAGATATTAATGGGTTGTAACTAGGTCTATTCTACTATACTGATATAGATATTAATGGGTTGTTACTAGGTCTATTCTACTATACTGATATAGATATTAATGGGTTGTAACTAGGTCTATTCTACTATACTGATATATATATATATATATTAATGGGTTGTTACTAGGTCTATTCTACTGATATATTATATATATATATATTAATGGGTTGTAACTAGGTCTATTCTACTATACTGATATAGATATTAATGGGTTGTAACTAGGTCTATTCTACTATACTGATATATATATATATATTAATGGGTTGTTACTAGGTCTATTCTACTGATATATATATAGATATTAATGGGTTGTAACTAGGTCTATTCTACTATACTGATATATATATATATATTAATGGGTTGTAACTAGGTCTATTCTACTGATATATATATAGATATTAATGGGTTGTAACTAGGTCTATTCTACTATACTGATATATATATATATATTAATGGGTTGTAACTAGGTCTATTCTACTATACTGATATAGATATTAATGGGTTGTAACTAGGTCTATTCTACTATACTGATATATATATATATATTAATGGGTTGTAACTAGGTCTACTATACTGATATATATATATATATTAATGGGTTGTAACTAGGTCTATTCTACTGATATATATATATATATATTAATGGGTTGTGTACATGTTCTCCATCTGCAACTGTTTAAATAAATCAAGTACTCTGAAGAATTCTCCTATGTGAATCTTCTACCCCCAACATTGCGAATGCTGAAATGAATATCAGAGATTGAGTGCACAAAAAATGAGGAACACCTTCATAATATTGAGTCTCCCTTTTTTCCCTCAGAACAGCCTCAGTTAGTCAAGGCATGGACTCCACAAAGAGTCTCATGTGTTCCACAGAGATGCTTGTGTCAAGTTTTTCTTTCATTTATTCAACTAGGCAAGTCAGTGAAGAACAAATTCTTATTTACAATGACAGCCTACCGGGGAACAGTGGGTTCACTGCCTTTTTCAGGGACAGAATGATTGTTACCTTGTCAGCTCAGGGATTCGATCCAGCAACCTTTTGGTTACTAGTCCAACGCTCTAACCACTAGGCTACCTGCCACCCCTAAGTTGGCTGGATGTCCTTTGGGTGGTGGACAATTGTTGAGACGCACGGAAAACTGTTGACCGTGAAATGTTCCTAATGTTTTGTACACTCAGTGTATGACTCCCTCTGTCACACGTTATTTCAAATCCCTCGCATCGATCGCATCACAACTGACTGATGCCATCTACTGGAACAAAACAGAACTAACTTGCTAGACATTTCATTTTTATTAGGAACTGGTATGATGCTGTAATAACAGTCTGTTACTTTATGAACTGGTATAATGCTGTAGTAACAGTCTGTTACTTTATGAACTGGTATAATGCTGTAGTAACAGTCTGTTACTTTATGAACTGGTATAATGCTGTAGTAACAGTCTGTTACTTTATGAACTGGTATAATGCTGTAGTACAGTCTGTTACTTTATGAACTGGTATAATGCTGTAGTAACAGTCTGTTACTTTATGAACTGGTATAATGCTGTAGTAACAGTCTGTTACTTTATGAACTGGTATAATGCTGTAGTAACAGTCAGTCTGTTACTTTATGAACTGGTATAATGCTGTAGTAACAGTCTGTTACTTTATGAACTGGTATAATGCTGTAGTAACAGTCTGTTACATTATGAACTGGTATAATGCTGTAGTAACAATCTGTTACTTTATGAACTGGTATAATGCTGTAGTAACAGTCTGTTACTTTATGAACTGGTATAATGCTGTAGTAACAGTCTGTTACTTATGAACTGGTATAATGCTGTAGTAACAGTCTGTTACTTTATGAACCGGTATAATGCTGTAGTAACAGTCTGTTACTTTATGAACTGGTATAATGGCAGTGTATATTGAACTGGATACTGTAGTAACAGTCTGTTTACTTTATGAACTGGTATAATGCTGTAGTAACAGTCTGTTACTTTATGAACTGGTATAATGCTGTAGTAACAGTCTGTTACTTTATGAACCGGTATAATGCTGTAGTAACAGTCTGTTACTTTATGAACTGGTATAATGCTGTAGTAACAGTCTGTTACTTTATGACCTGGTATAATGCTGTAGTAACAGTCTGTTACTTTATGAACTGGTATAATGCTGTAGTAACAGTCTGTTACTTTATGAACTGGTATAATGCTGTAGTAACAGTCTGTTACTTTATGAACTGGTATAATGCTGTAGTAACAGTCTGTTACTTTATGAACTGGTATAATGCTGTAGTAACAGTCTGTTACTTTATGAACTGGTATAATGCTGTAGTAACAGTCTGTTACTTTATGAACTGGTATAATGCTGTAGTAACAGTCTGTTACTTTATGAACTGGTATAATGCTGTAGTAACAGTCTGTTACTTTATGAACTGGTATAATGCTGTAGTAACAGTCTGTTACTTTATGAACTGGTATAATGCTGTAGTAACAGTCTGTTACTTTATGAACTGGTATTAATGCTGTAGTAACAGTCTGTTACTTTATGAATGGTATAATGCGTAGTAACAGTCGTTACTCTGAACTGGTATTAATGCTGTAGTAACAGTCTGTTACTTTATGAACTGGTATAATGCTGTATAACACGTCTGTTACTTTAGAAATGGTATAATGCTGTTATTACAGTTCTGGTTACTTTATGAACTGGTATAAGCTGCTTGTAGTAACAGTCCTGTTACTTTATGAACTGGTATAATGCTGTAGTAACAGTCTGTACTTTATGAACGGGTATAATGCTGTAGTAACAGTCTGTTACTTTATGAACTGGTATAATGCTGTAGTAACAGTCTGTTACTTTATGAACTGGTATAATGCTGTAGTAACAGTCTGTTACTTTATGAACTGGTATAATGCTGTAGTAACAGTCTGTTACTTTATGAACTGGTATAATGCTGTAGTAACAGTCTGATTACTTTATGAACTGGTATAAATGCCTGTAGTAACAGTCTTTTACTTATGAACTGGTATATGCTGCTGTAAGTAACAGTCTGTTACTTTATTGAACTGGTATAATGCTGTAGTAACAGTCTGTTACTTATGAACTGGTATAATGCTGTAGTAAACAGGTCTGTTACTTTTATGAACTGTATAAGTGCTGTAGTAAAGTCTGTACTTTATGAAATGGTATAATGCTGTAGTACACCAGTTCTGTTACGTTTATTAACTGGTATGATGGCTGTAGTAACAGTCTGTTACTTTATGAACTGGTATACATTGCTTTATTAACAGTCAGTCTGTTACTTTATGAACTGGTATTAATGCGTAGTAACAGTCAGTCTGGTTACTTTATGAACTGGTATAATGCTGTATAGTAAACAGTCAGTCTTGTTACTTTATGAAACTGGTTATAATGCTGTAGTAAACAGTCTGTTACCTTTATGAACATGGTATAATGCTGTAGTAACAGTCTGTTACTTTATGAACTGGTATAATGCTGTAGTAACAGTCAGTCTGTTACTTTATGAACTGGTATAATGCTGTAGTAACAGTCTGTTACTTTATGAACTGGTATGATGCTGTAGTAACAGTCTGTTACTTTATGAACTGGTATAATGCTGTAGTAACTAGTCAGTCTGTTACTTTATGAAACTGGTATAATGCTGTAGTAACAGTCTGTTACTTTATGAACTGGTATAAATGCTGTAGTAACAGTCAGGTCTGTTACTTTATGAACTGGTATAATGCTGTAGTAACAGTCTGATACTTTATGAACTGGTATAATGCTGTAGTAACAGTCTGTTACTTTATGAACTGGTATAATGCTGTAGTAACAGTCTTGTACTTTATGAACTGGTATAATGCTGTAGTAACAGTCTGTTACTTTATGAACTGGTATAATGCTGTAGTAACAGTCAGTCTGTTACTTATGAACTGGTATAATGCTGTAGTAACAGTCTGTTACTTTATGAACTGGTATAATGCTGTAGTAACAGTCTGTTACTTTATGAAACTGGTATAATGCTGTAGTAACAGTCTGTTACTTATGAACTGGTATAATGCTGTAGTAACATCTGTTACTTTATGAACTGGTATAATGCTGTAGTAACAATCTGTTACTTTTATGAACTTGGTATAATGCTGTAGTAACAGTCTGTTACTTTATGAACTGGTATAATGCTGTAGTAACAGTCTGTTACTTTATGAACTGGTATAATGCTGTAGTAACAGTCTGTTACTTTATGAACTGGTATAATGCTGTAGTAACAGTCTGTTACTTTATGAACTGGTATAATGCTGTAGTAACAGTCTGTTACTTTATGAACTGGTATAATGCTGTAGTAACAGTCCTGTTACTTTATGAACTGGTATAATGCTGTAGTAACAGTCAGTCTGTTACTTTATGAACTGGTATAATGCTGTAGTAACAGTCTGTTACTTTATGAACTGGTATAATGCTGTAGTAACAGTCTGTTACTTTATGAACTGGTATAATGCTGTAGTAACAGTCTGTTACTTTATGAACTGGTATAATGCTGTAGTAACAGTCAGTCTGTTACTTTATGAACTGGTATAATGCCTGTAGTAACAGTCTGTTACTTTATGAACTGGTATAATGCTGTAGTAACAGTCAGTCTGTTACTTTATGAACTGGTATAATGCTGTAGTAACAGTCTGTTACTTTATGAACTGGTATAATGCTGTAGTAACAGTCTGTTACTTTATGAACTGGTATAATGCTGTAGTAACAGTCTGTTACTTTATGAACTGGTATAATGCTGTAGTAACAGTCAGTCTGTTACTTTATGAACTGGTATAATGCTGTAGTAACAGTCTGTTACTTTATGAACTGGTATAATGCTGTAGTAACAGTCTGTTTACTTTATGAACTGGTATAATTGCTGTTAGTAACAGTCTGTTACTTTATGAACGTGTATACATGCTGTAGTAACAGTCTGTTACTTTATGAACTGGTATAATGCTGTAGTAACAGTCTGTTACTTATGAACTGGTATAATGCGTAGTAACAGTCTGTTACTTTATGAACTGGTATAATGCTGTAGTAACAGTCTGTTACTTTATGAACTGGTATAATGCTGTAGTAACAGTCAGTCTGTTACTTATGAACTGGTATAATGCTGTAGTAACAGTCTGTTACTTTATGAACTGGTATAATGCTGTAGTAACAGTCTGTTACTTTATGAACTGGTATAATGCTGTAGTAACAGTCTGTTACTTTATGAACTGGTATAATGCTGTAGTAACAGTCTGTTACTTTATGAACTGGTATAATGCTGTAGTAACAGTCTGTTACTTTATGAACTGGTATAATGCTGTAGTAACAGTCTGTTACTTTATGAACTGGTATAATGCTGTAGTAACAGTCTGTTACTTTATGAACTGGTATAATGCTGTAGTAACAGTCTGTTACTTTATGAACTGGTATAATGCTGTAGTAACAGTCTGTTACTTTATGAACTGGTATAATGCTGTAGTAACAGTCTGTTACTTTATGAACTGGTATTAATGCTGTAGTAACAGTCTGTTACTTTATGAACTGGTATAATGCTGTAGTAACAGTCTGTTACTTTATGAACTGGTATAATGCTGTAGTAACAGTCTGTTACTTTTATGAACTGGTATAATGCTGTAGTAACAGTCTGTTACTTTATGAACTGGTATAATGCTGTAGTAACAGTCTGTTACTTTATGAACTGGTATAATGCTGTAGTAACAGTCTGTTACTTTATGAACTGGTTATAATGCTGTAGTAACAGTCTGTTACTTTATGAACTGGTATAATGCTGTAGTAACAGTCTGTTACTTTATGAACTGGTATAATGCTGTAGTAACAGTCTGTTACTTTATGAACTGGTATAATGCTGTAGTAACAGTCTGTACTTTATGAAACTGGTATAATGCTGTAGTAACAGTCAGTGTTACTTTATGAACTGGTATAATGCTGTAGTAACAGTCTGTTATTTTATGAACTGGTATAATGCTGTAGTAACAGTCTGTTACTTTTATGAACTGGTCTAATGCTGTAGTAACAGTCTGTTACTTTATGAACTGGTATAATGCTGTAGTAACAGTTCAGTCTGTTACTTATGAACTGGTATAATGCTGTAGTAACAGTCTGTTACTTTATGAAACTGGTATAATGCTGTAGTAACAGTCAGTCTGTTACTTTATGAACTGGTATAATGCTGTAGTAACAGTCTGTTACTTTATGAACTGGTATAATGCTGTAGTAACAGTCTGTTACTTTATGAACTGGTATAATGCTGTAGTAACAGTCTGTTACTTTATGAACTGGTATAATGCTGTAGTAACAGTCTGTTACTTTATGAACTGGTATAATGCTGTAGTAACAGTCTGTTACTTTATGAACTGGTATAATGCTGTATAACAGTCAGTCTGTTACTTTATGAACTGGTATAATGCTGTAGTAACAGTCTGTCTGTTACTTTATGAACTGGTATAATGCTGTAGTAACAGTCTGTTACTTTATGAACTGGTATAATGCTGTAGTAACAGTCTGTTACTTTATGAACTGGTATAATGCTGTAATAACAGTCTGTTACTTTATGAACTGGTATAATGCTGTAATAACAGTCAGTCTGTTACTTTATGAACTGGTATAATGCTGTAGTAACAGTCTGTCTGTTACTTTATGAACTGGTATAATGCTGTAGTAACAGTCTGTTACTTTATGAACTGGTATAATGCTGTAGTAACAGTCTGTCTGTTACTTTATGAACTGGTATAATGCTGTAGTAACAGTCTGTTACTTTATGAACTGGTATAATGCTGTAGTAACAGTCTGTTACTTTATGAACTGGTATAATGCTGTAGTAACAGTCAGTCTGTTACTTTATGAACTGGTATAATGCTGTAGTAACAGTCAGTCTGTTACTTTATGAACTGGTATAATGCTGTAGTAACAGTCTGTTACTTTATGAACTGGTATAATGCTGTAGTAACAGTCTGTTACTTTATGAACTGGTATATGCTGTAGTAACAGTCTGTTACTTTATGAACTGTATAATGCTGTAGTAACAGTCAGTCTGTTACTTTATGAACTGGTATAATGCTGTAGTAACAGTCAGTCTGTTACTTTATGAACTGGTATAATGCTGTAGTAACAGTCTGTTACTTATGAACTGGTATAATGCTGTAGTAACAGTCAGTCTGTTACTTTATGAACTGGTATAATGCTGTAGTAACAGTCAGTCTGTTACTTTATGAACTGGTATAATGCTGTAGTAACAGTCTGTTACTTTATGAACTGGTATAATGCTGTAGTAACAGTCTGTTACTTTATGAACTGGTATAATGCTGTAGTAACAGTCTGTTACTTTATGAACTGGTATAATGCTGTAGTAACAGTCAGTCTGTTACTTTATGAACTGGTATAATGCTGTAGTAACAGTCTGTTACTTTATGAACTGGTATAATGCTGTAGTAACAGTCTGTTACTTTATGAACTGGTATAATGCTGTAGTAACAGTCTGTTACTTTATGAACTGGTATAATGCTGTAGTAACAGTCAGTCTGTTACTTTATGAACTGGTATAATGCTGTAGTAACAGTCTGTTACTTTATGAACTGGTATAATGCTGTAGTAACAGTCTGTTACTTTATGAACTGGTATAATGCTGTAGTAACAGTCTGTTACTTATGAACTGGTATAATGCTGTAGTAACAGTCTGTTACTTTATGAACTGGTATAATGCTGTAGTAACAGTCAGTCTGTTACTTTATGAACTGGTATAATGCTGTAGGAACAGTCTGTTACTTTATGAACTGGTATAATGCTGTAGTAACAGTCAGTCTGTTACTTTATGAACTGGTATAATGCTGTAGTAACAGTCTGTTACTTTATGAACTGGTATAATGCTGTAGTAACAGTCTGTTACTTTATGAACTGGTATAATGCTGTAGTAACAGTCTGTTACTTTATGAACTGGTATAATGCTGTAGTAACAGTCTGTTACTTTATGAACTGGTATAATGCTGTAGTAACAGTCTGTTACTTTATGAACTGGTATAATGCTGTAGTAACAGTCTGTTACTTTATGAACTGGTATAATGCTGTAGTAACAGTCTGTTACTTTATGAACTGGTATAATGCTGTAGTAACAGTCTGTTACTTTATGAACTGGTATAATGCTGTAGTAACAGTCTGTTACTTTATGAACTGGTATAATGCTGTAGTAACAGTCTGTTACTTTATGAACTGGTATAATGCTGTAGTAACAGTCTGTTACTTTATGAACTGGTATAATGCTGTAGTAACAGTCAGTCTGTTACTTTATGAACTGGTATAATGCTGTAGTAACAGTCTGTTACTTTATGAACTGGTATAATGCTGTAATAACAGTCTGTCTGTTACTTTATGAACTGGTATAATGCTGTAGTAACAGTCTGTTACTTTATGAACTGGTATAATGCTGTAGTAACAGTCTGTTACTTTATGAACTGGTATAATGCTGTAGTAACAGTCTGTTACTTTATGAACTGGTATGATGCTGTAGTAACAGTCTGTTACTTTATGAACTGGTATAATGCTGTAGTAACAGTCTGTTACTTTATGAACTGGTATAATGCTGTAGTAACAGTCTGTTACTTTATGAACTGGTATAATGCTGTAGTAACAGTCTGTTACTTTAGGGCTGGATCAGAACAGTTGTTCTCCAGGACCGAAGAGGAAGAACCCTGGTATAAGTCAATAAAAACACAAGGATCATTCACATTTTTTTTATTGGTTAGGTCATCCAGCTACCTTACCGTTCAAATAGTTTAAATTATTTGAAATATAAATCTTCAAGGATAAAAGCCAAACTAAAAGTGAAACTTCAAAAACAAAACAAAAAAAAGATTATTTCACAAATGAAAAAAAATGAAAAAAAACTCAAAAGCACCTAAACTAATGTAAAGCACAAAAACGTCCGACAAAACCAAAACAGTCATTCCAATTTGTATCACTATACATAACATCATCATAATAATAATAATAATAATATAGACATATTAATAAATGGATGTGTACAGCATCAATACAAAACATGTGCAGGAATAGATTAGACAGACTGGTGACACACATCATGATGGTTCTCACTCAACTGATCACTCCCTTCATCTATTTATTTCTCTTCTTTTCTCTGGGGTTTCCCAGGGCTTCTCCCAGGGGTGGGGTGTGAGTTAGGGTGGTGGGTGTTGTATTCTGTCGTAAGTAAGGCTTATGATGACGAAGACGACGACGACGACGGGTCTAGACACCGAAGGTGTTCTCTCCGCTGTACGCCACGTATAAAAACCCGTCCTCGTCCTTCTCCTTCTCGTACAGCTGTCCCATGGTGATGCTGCAACGGGAGGTCACAACAAAACACAGAGAGGAGGAGGAGGAAATGGGAGAAGTAAACAGACTGCGGCCCAAATGCCAACCTATTCCCTATACACGGCTCACCATAGGGCTCTGGTCAAATGTAGTGCACTATGTAGGGGAGTAGGGTGCCGTTCGGGACACACAGCCACATACTACTGAAGTGAACAGAGGGGATGGAATGTTGCAGTAGGTCTAAACGCTGCTTAGTGTTGAGTCACCGTCAACAGAATGAAGCCATGGATCTGAAAAACCAGTAGAGTGACTGGTATCAGCTGCAGGCTGTTTGGTAATGTCTGTTCATTGTTTACTGCTGTTGTGTTGATAGGACACTAATAAATCTTTAGGCAGGGATTCAACTCATAGAGCAGCGAGCTGGACAGCCCACAATGTGGCTTTTAAAAAGGCATTTTACCCAACGTTTGCTGAGATCGCATTGATGGCTCAATCTGAATATACCTTTAAGGATGCTATAACGTGGATCTAACACGTACCAGATTGAATGTTAGACTTCATTTACAACGCATTCCGAAAGATTTCAGACCCCTTGACTTTTTCCACATTTTGTTACAGTCTTATTCTAACATGGATTAAATAAAACAATTCAAATACTCATCAATACCCCATAATGACATCACAATACCCCATAATGACATCACAATACCCCATAATGACATCACAATACCCCATAATGACATCACAATACCCCATAATGACATCACAATACCCCATAATGACATCACAATACCCCATAATGACATCACAATACCCCATAATGACATCACAATACCCCATAATGACATCACAATACCCCATAATGACATCACAATACCCCATAATACCACCAAGTAAATACCGCAATACCACCAAGTAAAAACAGGTTTAAGAAATGTATGAAAACGTATTTACATAAGTATTCAGATCCTTCACTATGAAACTCCAAACTGAGCTCAGGTGCATCCTGTTTAGCTTAATCATCCTTGAGATGTTTCTACAACTTGATTGGAGTCCAACTGTGGTAAATTCAATTGATTTGACATGATTTGGAAATGCCCTCACACCTGTCTATATAAAAGGTCCCACAGTTGACAGTGCATGTCAGAGCAAAAACCAAGCCATGAGGTCAAAGGAATTGTCCGTAGAGCTCTGAGACAGGATTGTGTCGAGGCACAGATCTGGGGAAAGGTAACAAAAAATGTCTGCAACATTGACGGTCCCCAAGAACACAGAGGCCTCCATCATTCTTAAATGGAAGAAGTTTGGAACCACCAAGACACCTAGAGCTGGCTGCCCGGCCAAACTGAGCAATTGGGGGAGAAGGGCCTTGGTCAGGAAGGTGGTCACTCTGACAGAGCTTTAGAGTTCCTCTGTGGAGATGGGAGAACCTTCCAGAAGGACAACCATCTCTGCAGCACTCCACCAATCAGGCCTTTATGGTACGGTGGCCAGACGGAAGCCACTCCTCAGTAAAAACTGTGCCAAGTTTGTAGAGTCATACCGAAGAAGACTCAATGCTGTAATCGTTGCCAAAGGTGCTTCAACAAGTACTGAGTAAAGGGTCTGAATACTTATGGCAAAAATTATTTTTGATAAATTAGCGAAAATTTCTAACAAAACCTCTTAGCTTTGTCATTATGGGGTATTGTGATGTCATTATGGGGTATTGTGATGTCATTATGGGGTATTGTGATGTCATTATGGGGTATTGTGATGTCATTATGGGGTATTGTGATGTCATTATGGGATATTGTGTGTAGCTTGATGAAGAAAAAAACCTATTTTTATCAATTTTGGAATAAGGCTGTAAACGTCACAAACTTTGGAAAAAGTCAAGGGGTCTGAATACTTTCCGAATGCACTGGATTTGTGTATAACTCAAGCTAAAGGATATCCTGTGGGAGTAGCAAGCCAGTTCTAACCCAGCAGCCACTAGTATCCGTGGGTTCAGACCAGGACCCAACCCAGCAGCCACTAGTATCCGTGGGTTCAGACCAGGACCCAACCCAGCAGCCACTAGTATCCATGGGTTCAGACCAGGACCTGGATGCTGTGTCTTATTGAGGAAGAGACAAAGGTCAAAAGTCAAACTATGAACCCATGAGGAGTGGGCCCTTTAGAGCAGCTGGTGTGTGAGCTTGTCTACATGTATATCTATAACTCATGTACCTGGTTAACCCACCAGCGTGTCTATATCTATAACTCATGTCCCTGGTTAACCTGGTTAACCCACCAGCGTGTCTATATCTATAACTCATGTCCCTGGTTAACCTGGTTAACCCACCAGCTTGTCTATATTTATAACTCATGTCCCTAGTTAACCTGGTTAACCCACCAGTGTGTCTATATCTATAACTCATGTCCCTAGTTAACCCACCAGTGTGTCTATATGTATAACTCATGTCCCTGGTTAACCCACCAGTGTGTCTATATCTATAACTCATGTCCCTGGTTAACCTGGTTAACCCACCAGTGTGTCTATATCTATAACTCATGTCCCTGGTTAACCCACCAGCGTGTCTATATCTATAACTCATGTCCCTGGTTAACCTGGTTAACCCACCAGCGTGTCTATATCTATAACTCATGTCCCTGGTTAACCTGGTTAACCCACCAGCGTGTCTATATTTATAATTCATGTCCCTGGTTAACCTGGTTAACCCACCAGCGTGTCTATATCTATAATTCATGTCCCTGGTTAACCTGGTTAACCCACCAGCGTGTCTATATCTATAACTCATGTCCCTGGTTAACCTGGTTAACCCACCAGCGTGTCTATATCTATACCTCATGTCCCTAGTTAACCCACCAGCGTGTCTATATCTATAACTCATGTCCCTAGTTAACCTGGTTAACCCACCAGCTTGTCTATATTTATAACTCATGTCCCTGGTTAACCTGGTTAACCCACCAGTGTGTCTATATTTATAACTCATGTCCCTGGTTAACCTGATTAACCCACCAGTGTGTCTATATCTATAACTCATGTCCCTAGTTAACCTACCAGTGTGTCTATATGTATAACTCATGTCCCTGGTTAACCCACCAGTGTGTCTATATCTATAACTCATGTCCCTGGTTAACCTGGTTAACCCACCAGTGTGTCTATATCTATTACTCATGTCCCTGGTTAACCCACCAGCGTGTCTATATCTATAACTCATGTCCCTGGTTAACCTGTTTAACCCACCAGCGTGTCTATATCTATAACTCATGTCCCTTGTTAACCTGGTTAACCCACCAGCGTGTCTATATTTATAATTCATGTCCCTGGTTAACGTGGTTAACCCACCAGCGTGTCTATATCTATAACTCATGTCCCTGGTTAACCTGGTTAACCCACCAGTGTGTCTATATCTATTACTCATGTCCCTGGTTAACCCACCAGCGTGTCTATATCTATAACTCATGTCCCTGGTTAACCTGGTTAACCCACCAGCGTGTCTATATCTATAACTCATGTCCCTGGTTAACCTGGTTAACCCACCAGCGTGTCTATATTTATAATTAATGTCCCTAGTTAACCTGGTTAACCCACCAGCTTGTCTATATTTATAACTCATGTCCCTGGTTAACCTGGTTAACCCACCAGTGTGTCTATATTTATAACTCATGTCCCTGGTTAACCTGGTTAACCCACCAGCTTGTCTATATCTATACCTCATGTCCCTGGTTAACCTGGTTAACCCACCAGCTTGTCTATATCTATACCTCATGTCCCTGGTTAACCTGGTTAACCCACCAGCTTGTCTATATCTATACCTCATGTCCCTAGTTAACCTGGTTAACCCACCAGCGTGTCTATATTTATAACTCATGTCCCTAGTTAACCTGGTTAACCCACCAGCGTGTCTATATTTATAACTCATGTCCCTGGTTAACCTGGTTAACCCCACCAGTGTGTCTATATCTATACCTCATGTCCCTGGTTAACCCACCAGCGTGAGTATATTTATACCTCATGTCCCTGGTTAACCTGGTTAACCCACCAGTGTGTCTATATTTATAACTCATGTCCCTGGTTAACCCACCAGCGTGTCTATATTTATAACTCATGTCCCTAGTTAACCTGGTTAACCCACCAGTGTGTCTATATATATAACTCATGTCCCTAGTTAACCTGGTTAACCCACCAGTGTGTCTATATTTATAACTCATGTCCCTAGTTAACCCACCAGTGTGTCTATATTTATAACTCATGTCCCTAGTTAACCTGGTTAACCCACCAGTGTGTCTATATGTATAACTCATGTCCCTGGTTAACCTGGTTAACCCACCAGTGTGTCTATATTTATAACTCATGTCCCTAGTTAACCTGGTTAACCCACCAGTGTGTCTATATTTATAACTCATGTCCCTAGTTAACCTGGTTAACCCACCAGCGTGTCTATATTTATAACTCATGTCCCTAGTTAACCTGGTTAACCCCACCAGCGTGTCTATATCTATAACTCATGTCCCAGGCTAACCTGGTAAGACCTAGCCTCTAGTATATTTGTGCTGTATGGTCAGAGTGCTTAGAGTTCCGACCTGGACTGAGGCACGGTCTTATCGACGAAGAGGAAGATGGCCTTCTCCGAGGGCAGCTGGATGCGTTTCCTGATGATCCACATGAACTGGGCCACCGTGATGTCAGAGGGGACCAAATACTTCCTCTTGTCGATGTCCACAATCTGAGACCCAGACACCTTCTCCACGATCACCTACAAAACAGACAACACAGAGTCATGTCATATTGGATGTTTGTAAGTGTTCACATAAATTGCCCTCCTGGAAAAATAAAGATTTACTGAATTGAAAGATATGACAGCGTTGGGATGTGCATCTTTCCCTTTCAAGACGATTCGATACACATCTAGATACAGGGACTCCAACACCATAGAGGAACCATATATATCTAGATACAGGGACTCCAACACCATAGAGGAACCATATGTATCTAGATACAGGGACTCCAACACCATAGATGAACCATATGTATCTAGATACAGGGACTCCAACACCATAGAGGAACCATATGTATCTAGATACAGGGACTCCAAGACCATAGAGGAACCATATGTATCTAGATACAGGGACTCCAACACCATAGAGGAACCATATGGATCTAGATACAGGGACTCCAACACCATAGAGGAACCATATGGATCTAGATACAGGGACTCCAACACCATAGAGGAACCATATGGATCTAGATACAGGGACTCCAACACCATAGAGGAACCATATGTATCTAGATACAGGGACTCCAAGACCATAGAGGAACCATATGGATCTAGATACAGGGACTCCAACACCATAGAGGAACCATATGTATCTAGATACAGGGACTCCAACACCATAGAGGAACCATATGTATCTAGATACAGGGACTCCAAGAACGTATGTTGTCGAAACATTTGTTTGTTTTTTTAATTAAAGCTGAAATGGCTTGAGTCGATAAGTATTCAACCCCTTTACTGGCTAGCCTAAATAAGGTTCAGGAGAAACAATGGGTTTAACAAGTCATATAATAAGTTGCATGGACTCACTGTGTGCAATAATAGTGTTTAACATGATTTTTGAATGACTACCTCATCTCTGTACCCCACACATACAATTATCTGTAAGGTCCCTCAGTAGAGCAGTGGATTTGAAACACAGATTAAACTACAAAGACCAGGGATGTTTTCCAATACCTAACAAAGAAGGGCACCTATTGGTAGATGGGTGTAAAAAAATATATAAAAAATCTGACTATTGAATATCCCTTTGAGCAGCGAAGTTATTAATAACAGTTTAGATGGTGTATAAATACACCCCAGTCACTACAAAGATACAGACGTCCTTCCTAACGCAGAAATACATTTCCCAGGGATTTCAACACGAGGCCAACAGAGACTTTAAAACAGCTACAGAGTTTAATGGCTGTTATAGGAGAAAACTTGAGGATGGGATCAACAACATTGTAATTACTCCACAATACTAACCTAACTGACAGAATGAAAAGAAGGAAGTCTGTACAGAATAAAAAATATCCTGTTTGCAACGAGGCGCTAAACTAATACTGTAAAACCTGTGCC
The DNA here is from genome assembly GCF_002021735.2 of Oncorhynchus kisutch. NCBI lineage: Eukaryota > Metazoa > Chordata > Actinopteri > Salmoniformes > Salmonidae > Oncorhynchus > Oncorhynchus kisutch. Next base: position 13,659,704 of record NW_022261980.1, read on the forward strand.
AAAGCCACTTAACAATTTGTAATCAGGACAAAAAGTATGTTTGGAGCGAATCCAATACAACACACTACTGAGTACCACTCTCCATATTTACAAGCATAGTGGTGGCTGCATCATGTTTGCTTGTCATCTTTAAGGACTAGGGAGTTATTCAGGATAAAAAGGAAACAGATGGAGCTAAGCACAGGCAAAATCCTACTAGACACTGGGGGGGGGGGGGGGGGGGGTTGCTTTCCACTAGACACTGGGAGATGAATTCACCATTCAGCAGGATAATAACCTAAAACACAAGGCCAAATCTACCTTGGGGGGGTTGCTTTCCACTAGACACTGGGGGGGGGGGGGGGTTGCTTACCAGGAGGAGAGTGAACGTGAGTAGTTGAGTTACAGTTTTGACTAAATCATCCTGAAAATCTATGGCAAAAAAATGGTTGTCTAGCGATGATCAACAACCAATTTGACAGAGCTTGAAGAATTTTGAAAGAATAAATGGGCAAATATTGTACAATCCAGGTGTGCAAAGATCTCAGAGACTTACTTAGAAAGATACACAGCTGTAATCACTGCCAAACGTGATTCTAACATGTATTGAATCAGGGGTGTGAATACTGTACTTATGTGGAAAACAAATATTTAATCCATTTCAGAATAAGGCTGTAACGTAACAAACCGTGTAAACAGTCCAGGGGTCTGAATACTTTTCGAATACACTGTATGTCTTTATTTCCTTTAAATTAAATTAAATTAAATTCAAAAACACGTTTTCACTTTGTCATTACGGTGTGTAGATGGGTGAGATTTAAAAAAATATTCTTTCCATTTTGAATTCAGGCTGTAACAAGAAACTGTGGAATAAGTCAAGGGGTATGAATACTTTCTGAAGGCTCTTGACATGAATGATGAGCTGCATTTTCAGAAGATAGAAATAATATAATATGATGCAAAAAAAATGTTTAATTAATGTGAACCGGCGAATCCTAATGTTTTCTGACCGATGCTATGCTACATTTGGATCGGTTTGGAGTCCACTTGTGTCACGACTTCCTCAAAAGTCGGTCCCTCTCCTTGTTCGGGCGGCGTTCGACGTCGCCGGCCTTCTGGCCACCGCCGATCCCACTTTTCATTTTCCATTTGTTTTATCTTTGTCTTATCACACCTGGCTTCATTCAACCAATCACGTGTTTATTATTTAACCCTCTGTTTTGTGTGTGAGTGGTTGTTTATTGTAATGCGGTCCGTCTTTGTGGGCTCGCGATGTTACTTTGTATATTTGTCTTTTTTGAGTAAAGTACGTTGGTGACTCATATCTGCTGTCCTGCGCCTGACTATCTAGACCAGCTACACACGGGACCTTTACAACTTGCATCTTAAACATTTGAAATTGGGGACCGATGTGCATCGGTGAATCATTACAGCCTGATGAGACAGGCACAGCCAGAAGAGGACTGGCCACCCCACATAGCCTGGTTCCTCTCTAGGTTTCTTCCTAGGTATTGGCCTTTCTAGGGAGTTTTTCCTAGCCACCGTGCTTCTACACCTGCATTGCTTGCTGTTTGGGGTTTTAGGCTGGGTTTCTGTACAGCACTTTGAGATATCAGCTGATGTACGAAGGGCTATATAAATAAATTTGATTTGATAAAAAAAAATCACTGTTACATTGTAATAAATATGTTATAACGATGCGTGAAACACTTTAATAAAGTTATTTTAACAAGAAATCCCTCTGTACCTTAATATCATTAATAACCATTAGACGTAGGAGTTAGCATAGCAGGGCTCAGAGCTAAATGGACATTCCTTCGGTCCCTACAGAGTTAGGTAAATCATTTTCTGTACCTTACCTGAAATAATATGCCTCTAGGGCAATTCAGACTGATTGAGGAGCCTTTTTACTGAACAATGTGCTTCCTTTCTATTATAGTGTTTTCGTATATCTGTTTTGCATTTCATATTGATGTGTTTATTTTCGTCTGTAAAAGAGACATTGGTCTCAGCATGACTCCCTGTCAAAATAAAAGGGTACAACAATACACCCAACACCCAGTGAAAACACGTCTCACTCACCGGAACCCTATCTGGGTACTTGCTGCGTATTTTGGCCGACTCTATACACCGATGTTCTGTTGAGAAGAAGAGATGGATTGAGAGATGTTGTGAAGGGTGTTACACTGTCATCGGTACCAGTAATACAACATGTTTCAAACCCTCCTAGCTCCCGGGAGGGGTAGGCGTTTTGCTCCAGCCTTTACTCTAAACCAGCCGATTCAGCTAATCAAGAACCTTAAGAGCCACTTAGATTAGTAGAATAGGCCAGTGGGTTGCCCCCCTGACCTACTCAGTTCACCAAAGAGCAGGGTTGTGTCCCAAAATGCCCCCCCCCCCCCCCCCCCCCCCCCCCCTATTCCCTGTGTAGTGCACTACTTTTAACCAAGGATCTGGTCAAAAGTAGTGCACTATATAGGGAATAGGGTTCCATTTGGAACTCACACTCTTGGGTGGCTGTGACAGGAGGATCAACATTTGACAAGAGGTCACATGACGTTGCCTGACCTGAGATCCACAGGCATCAGCAGCAGCTGTTGGACACCAGATGCACTCTGGGTAATCACTAGCAAAAGCTGCCAATTCACTGGGCTAAATATGTCAATATTTCCCCTAGGCTACTTCTCTATGTGTCAATCTAACACATAAGCCATACAGGTGTGGCCTATATCCAAATTATGTAACAAAAGGGAAAAGAAAACTCTGGAATAGACTTTTGTTAAAATATATAAATAATTTTTGCCATGTTATGTAAGAATATTTCAGCCATATATCGTTGTAATGTTATCACAATAATAACCTAATGTTCAGGGGATATGACATGCGCCAGGAGGAAAGAAGGATTGAGACAACATTTTGCCAACTGTTTGTTAGAACAGAATAGGCCTAGTTCTATTTGACAGGATATATTTACTTTCAATATCACTATCATATCAGTTGTCATGTCAATAGGAACGATAGGAACGACAAGTCCGGGAATCGAGGTGATTCAAAATGAAAACGCATAGCACATTTAACCAATAAAACAACCAATCCATTAGCTAATTTTGACTAATGTCTTTTTAACAAGACATTAACTGACATCGACATACAATTTCGAGTAACTTCGTAGTGTTATTTTTTAGCCAAAGGACTCAACAACATCTGAGCGGCTAGGCCACTACAGTCAGCCAATGTTAGTGCAGAAAGGTGGCCAATCATAATCAGCAAATACCATTTAAAAAAAGAAGAATAACGCAGAGGAGATACATATTTGTTCCTATTTTGACAATTTTGTTATTTGCCTGTTATGAAACAAGTAAACCTCTTTACCCAGGGAATGATCCTCTTTGAACATCCATTTCATGGTGGCTGATTCCGGGAGAGTTTGCTCGATGCGCAGTAAAATCGTAGAGGGTTGGTGAGGAATCAGACAGTGACAAAAAAAATGAAATATTGCTATTGCTGTATTCCTAAAACTCAAAACAATGTAAAAATGTTGAGCAAGAACGTCAACAATGTAGCAAAACAAGTCTCAGTCGGCCTCAGCGCTGCCCAGGCGATGCCGTCACTATGGGACTGTACCATCGCATCGCAGGGGACGGAGGCTGATTCGAGTGGGTGCGGTTCAGAGACACACATGCTGCGCAGATTATCAGATCTTTACAACGCCTCGGTGTTTAACGTTTGCGTGTTTAACGTCCAATCACCAATCCACACGATAAAGACGTAGCTAACAGTGTGCTATAACCTAGAGCAGGTCTGTGCAAAGTTTGTATCTCTGGAACATATCTAGGATCTCAGTCTACTTTCGTTCTTCTTTTTTTTTAAAGGTACTTGCTGTTCTGGATCATTCCAACTGGACTTTACCCCTTTTTACATTTAAAATGGTTAATGTTAGGGTAAGGGCTCTGGTTAAGTTTTAGGGTAAGGGCTAGGATTTAGGTTATGGACGTCCCAAAGATCCCGGATAGCATTATATATATATTTTTTAAACATTACATTCTGGTCTAGAAGCTGGAGACTCTTACCTCCCTCACTAGCTTTAAGCACCAGCTGTCAGAGCAGATCACAGATCACTGCACCTGTACATAGCTCATCTGTAAATAGCCCATCCAATCTACCTCATCCCCATTCTGTATTTATTTATTTATCTTGTTCCTTTGCACCCCAGTATCTCTACTTGCACATTTATCTTCTGCACACCTATCATTCCAGTGTTTAATTGCTATATTGTAATTACTTCACCACCATGGCCTAGTTATTGCCTTACCTCTCTTATCCTACCTCATTTGCACACACTGTATATTGATTTTTCTACTGTATTATTGATTGTATGTTTGTTTATTCCATGTGTAACTGTGTTGTTGTATGCGTCAAACTGCTTTGCTTTGCAAATAAGAACTTGTTCTCAACTAGCCAACCTGGTTAAATAAAGGTGAAATAAAAAATTAAATAGTTTATGACAGATGCCTGAGCTGATGAGCAAGTGATTTGTCCTAGAAACCCCATTATATCTCCATAAATCCTCTCTATTTTCTCACCCCTTTTCATGGGATAAAGTAAGGCATTGATTCACATAGGAATATCATAGATATGTTGTTTGGGCGGCATCCCACTAGAGTTACATACGGAATCATACATAAGACGGATTGAAATAGGATCCCAGTGGACACACTCGTCATTATTCTGGGCCTTTAAAGTAGGCTTCAGTAACAGCACTATGGGACTGTACCATCAGCTGGTCCTTTATTCAGTCACTCTCACCCCCCCTCCTTTATTCAGTCACTCTCCCCCCCTCCTTTATTCAGTCACTCTCACCCCCCCTTTATTCAGTCACTCTCACCCCCCTCCTTTATTCAGTCACTCTCACCCCCCTCCTTTATTCAGTCACTCTCACCCCCCCTCCTTTATTCAGTCACTCTCACCCCCCCTCCTTTATTCAGTCACTCTCACCCCCCTCCTTTATCCAGTCACTCTCCCCCCTCCTCTATTCAGTCACTCTCCCCCCTCCTCTATTCAGTCACTCTCACCCCCCCTCCTTTATTCAGCCACTCTCACCACCCCCTCCTTTATTCAGTCACTCTCACCCCCCCTCCTTTATTCAGTCACTCTCACCACCCCCTCCTTTATTCAGTCACTCTCACCACCCCCTCCTTTATTCAGTCACTCTCACCCCCCCTCCTTTATTCAGTCACTCTCACCACCCCCTCCTTTATTCAGTCACTCTCACCACCCCCTCCTTTATTCAGTCACTCTCACCCCCCCTCCTTTATTCAGTCACTCTCACCACCCCCTCCTTTATTCAGTCACTCTCACCCCCCCTCCTTTATTCAGTCACTCTCACCACCCCCTTCCTTTATTCAGTCACTCTCACCCCCCCTCCTTTATTTAACAGAGAATCTGTAGCTGGACGGTTTGAAGCAGTTTAATCCGTGCTCTGATTGGAGTGTTATTTCCATGTGAAGGTCATAACCCAGCTCTATTATATATCCCTAATTGTTTTATTATAAGTATGTACTAATAGTATTGGTTGTATAACATATACAGGTATTCAGATATCAGCAGTGCTTTAGTACGTGGTGATACAGAATGAGGATAATACAACACACGACAGTAATCTATTATTATTATTATACAGTAACTTTACAGTGTAGTGTGTGTAGTTGACTTGCCAGCCTCTGTAACACTCACTGTCATCAGGTTTTCCAGAAATCCAGGTTGGATTTCCTACTTATTCCATCCTGATTCCCAGAATCTTCCAGCTGGGATTTCTGGAAAACTTCAGCATTTTTGGGGGGAAAGTTTCCAGAATTTTGCACTTTGACATAATCCAAACTGTATTCTCGTGAACTAGCCTGATCATGCGATAGCTCACCATTCTGTTTCATCTCAAGGAGGCCCTGAGATCAGGTTGGTTCTATGAGGTTATCAAAACTGTGTATGCACCCACAGGAGGTTGGTGGCACCTTAACTGGGGAGGATGGGCTCGTGGTAATGACTGGGGCGGAATCTATGGAATGGTACCAAATACCATCTAACGCATGGTTTCCATGGTCTCCATGGTTTCCAGGTGTTTGATGCCGTTCCATTTGCTCCGTTCCGGTCATTATTATGAGCATTAGTCTCCTGTGATATGTACGTTGTGTTGATGTCAAATGGCAACACCCATTATCAACCAATCAGGAGTTCTGGAAAACCTGGGAGTAGAGGGAAAGTTACTAGAATTTTACAACCCTGGTTTTGTTGATGTCAAACAGTTTCCCCTTTACTATCCTCAGCTTTCAGCTGGTTATCAGGGAGGAGGGGTTATCAGCCTTCAGCTGGTTATCAGGGAGGAGGGGTTATCAGACTTCAGCTGGTTATCAGGGAGGAGGGGTTATCAGCCTGCAGCTGGTTATCAGAGAGGAGGGGTCATAGACTTCAGCTGGTTATCAGGGAGGAGGGGTTATCATCCTTCAGCTGGCTATCAGAGGGAGGGGTTATCAGGGAGGAGGGGTTATCAGCCTTCAGCTGGTTATCAGGGAGGAGGGGTTATCAGCCTTCAGCTGGTTATCAGGGAGGAGGGGTTATCAGAGAGGGGTTATCAGCCTTCAGCTGGTTATCAGGGAGGAGGGGTTATCAGCCTTCAGCTGGTTATCAGGGAGGAGGGGTTATCAGCCTTCAGCTGGTTATCAGGGTGGAGGGGTTATCAGCCTTCAGCTGGTTATCAGGGAGGAGGGGTTCTCAGCCTTTACCTGGTTGTCAGGGAGGAGGGGTTATCAGGGAGGAGGAGTTACCAGACTTCAGCTGGTTATCAGGGAGGAGGGGCTATCAGCCTTCAGCTGGTTGTCAGGGAGGAGGGGTTATCAGCCTTCAGCTGGTTATCAGGGTGGAGGGGTTATCAGCCTTCAGCTGGTTATCAGGGAGGAGGGGTTATCAGGGAGGAGGGGTTATCAGCCTTCAGCTGGTTATCAGGGAGCAGGGGTTATCAGCCTTTACCTGGTTGTCAGGGAGGAGGTGTTATCAGGGAGGAGGGGTTATCAGCCTTCAGCTGGTTATCAGAGGGAGGGGTTATCAGGGAGGGGTTATCAGGGAGGAGGAGTTACCAGACTTCAGCTGGTTATCACAGAGGAGGGGTTATCAGCCTTTACCTGGTTGTCAGGGAGGAGGGGTTACCAGCCTTCAGCTGGTTGTCAGGGAGGAGGGGTTATCAGCCTTCAGCTGGTTATCAGGGAGGAGGGGTTATCAGCCTTCAGCTGGTTGTCAGGGAGGAGGGGTTATCAGGGAGGAGGGGTTATCAGACTTCAGCTGGTTGTCAGGGAGGAGGGGTTATCAGGGAGGAGGGGTTATCAGCCTTCAGCTGGTTGTCAGGGAGGAGGGGTTACCAACAATACAACTAAAAACAAATGTTTGTGTGTCATCCTCCCATGAATAGTTTTTAATCTGTTTTATAAAGGGAAGGGAGTTCCATGCAATCACGGCTCTGTATAAAACCGTGTATTGCCTTGAATTAGTTCTGGACTTGGGGGACTGTGAAGAGACCCCTGGTGGCATGTCTTTGTGGAGTATGTATGGGGGTGTCTCTGCTGGGTGTTATTTGATTATGTAAACAATCTGGAATGTTCATTCCAGTAGTATTTATCATTAAAACAAATAGAAGAGAAGTTCATCTCTTGTCAAGCCTCAACCAGGAAAGACTGGGATGCATGTTGTTGATGTTAGTTCTGTACGTGTAGTTAAAGGGCGGGGCGTGCTGCTTTGTTTTGAGACAGCTGTACCTTCTTAGAAAATAGGGCTCCAAAACCGTTCTTCAACTGTCCACATAGGAGAACCCTTTTTGGTTCCAGGTAGAACCATTTTATGAAAAGGTTTTTATTGGAACCAAAAGGGTTCTACCTGGAACCAACAAGCGTTCTTCAAAGGGTTCTCCTTTGGTTCTAAATGGTTTTTAGGTTCTAGATAGCACCTTTAAGAGGGTAGCTTTGCTAGATCCTCCTTTGCTGCAGCTGACCGTATTACCGGACAGTAATCAACATGAGACCAGAACAGAGTCTGAACAACTAGTGCAGTTTATTGATGTTTCAAAAACGCAGAACATCTTTTTATAACAGACATACCTCTCCCCATCTTCACAACAACTCTGTCAATTTGACTTGACCATAATAACTGACCATCCTATGTATTTCTTAAGCAATAAGGCACGAGGGGGGGGGTGTAGTTTATGGCCAATTTACGACGGCTAAGGGCTGTTCTTAAGCACGACGCAACGCAGAGTTCCTGGATACAGCCTTTAGCCGTGGAATATTGGCCATTTACCACAAACCCCCGAGGTGATTTATTGCTATTATAAACTGGTTACAAATAAGCCGTTTTTGTCAGGGGGGAGGGGTCATCAGTCTTCAGCTGGTTGTCAGGGGGAGGGGTCATCATCCTTCAGCTGGTTGTCAGGGGGGGAGGGGTCATCAGCCTTCAGCTGGTTGTCAGGGGGGAGGGGTCATCAGCCTTCAGCTGGTTGTCAGGGGGGAGGGGTCATCAGCCTTCAGCTGGTTGTCAGGGGGGAGGGGTTTCCCCAGGTGGTGTCCGGTGGTGATGCCGTGGGGGCGGGTGCTCTGCTCCTCCCTGACCTCCGGCCGCAGCACGAAGCCCCCAGGGAAGGTCAGGTCAAACATCTCGCTGGGGGCAAAGGTCAGGGGTCGCTCGACCAGCAGGGTCTTCAGCCTGGCCCTCCAGCCATCCAGCATGGCTGTCCGATTCGCGGGGGGGCTGTGTCCCGGACACCAGAACACCTGGGGGGCTAGCACCTGGAACCCACAGTAGTGAAGCACGCCGTTCTGAAAGGATGGTGGAGGAGAGAGGAGAAGAGTCTGGGTCAAATACATGTAGCAAATACTTGAACTGCGGTGGTTTAGTTTGGTTTAGTTTGCACAATATGCTACAATGTAACCAATGAAATAGACCCCCCCCAAAAAAATGCAAACCCAAAACTAAACGAAACACATTGGAAATACTTGGTACTTGGAGGTAACCTTGAAGCATAATAATGTATGAGGAAACTCATTTAGAGACACACAAGTATCCCCAAAGACACTCGATTGTCTTCTAAAGCAAATACAGTGAAATATTTTGTTTTGGGTGTCACATCTTAACTCTTCCCCCCTGGCTGTCTTCCTGTGTTACCTGTAGGGGCCACAGTGTGACGTTAATGTCTAAAGCTACGAGAAGCAAATACAGCGAAATATTTTGTTTTGGGTGTCACATCTTAACTCTTCCCCCCTGGCTGTCTTCCTGTGTTACCTGTAGGGGCCACAGTGTGACGTTAATGTCTCCGTTGATGCCGTCAGGGCGGTACATAGTCTGCATAGACCCAGTGCTGAACGACAACATGGCTTTCTTGTCCTGTAAAATGATAAAGAGTATGAAGTGTAACTCCCAACAAAACACAGAGGTCCTATTCATTCCACCAAAACACCATTTACCCTTAACCTAGAAGCAATATAGCCTGAACTGAATGAGAGCAGTGTGTCATTTCATAAGGTAGATATTATGTAGGGTGTCCAAACAAAAACTCATCTTTTGACCAATGGGTAAAACACTATATTAATTGTGTAGGTACTGCTCAAACAAAAACCAATGGTCCAAACCTCATGTCTCTGTCATAATCTGTTCAAAATGTAGGATGTTTTTACCCTTGTAGGTTGTTTTTACCCTTGTAGGATGTTTTTACCCTTGTAGGATGTTTTTACCCTTGTAGGATATTTTTACCCTTGTAGGATATTGTTTTTTTTACCCTTGTAGGATGTTTTTTACCCTTGTAGGATGGACAAAATCAGGGTGATTAAATCAATGGAGGCCAGAGAAAAAAAAAGTGGTGAAAAATCAGGAAAATAGCATTAGGTCAGCTAGACTAGAGGATGTTAGAGAATAGCACTAGGTCAGCTAGACTAGAGGATGTTAGAGAATAGCATTAGGTCAGCTAGACTAGACGATGTTAGAGAATAGCATTAGGTCAGCTAGACTAGAGGATGTTAGAGAATAGCATTAGGTCAGCTAGACTAGACGATGTTAGAGAATAGCATTAGGTCAGCTAGACTAGACGATGTTAGAGAATAGCATTAGGTCAGCTAGACTAGACGATGTTAGAGAATAGCATTAGGTCAGCTAGACTAGACGATGTTAGAGAATAGCATTAGGTCAGCTAGACTAGACGATGTTAGAGAATAGCATTAGGTCAGCTAGACTAGACGATGTTAGAGAATAGCATTTTTTATGTTGAAAAAGTTGTAGATATATTCCAATGAAGTTAGATCTTTATTTGTTATATATATATAAGAAAGCCTTAAATAATCCATTTGTTTAGAGAGAAAAATGTAGATAATGTTTTTGTAAAGTAGTAAAGTAATAAGATGTTGGTTGAGCGTGTTGGGGGCTAGTTACCCCTTTATGGTTATGAATGTGGTTCTACCTGTCATTTAGACATTTAGACAATGACTAGCCCAGTTAGCGCTAGTTTATGTTAACTTGCCAGCTAGCAAATTCACTAGCAGTTAATGCTAGCCGGCTAGCAAATTCACTAGCAGTTAATGCTAGCCGGCTAGCAAATTCACTAGCAGTTAATGCTAGCCGGCTAGCAAATTCACTAACAGTTAATGCTAGCCGGCTAGCAAATTCACTAGCAGTTAATGCTAGCCGGCTAGCAAATTCACTAGCAGTTAATGCTAGCCGGCTAGCAAATTCACTAGCAGTTAATGCTAGCCGGCTAGCAAATTCACTAGCAGTTAATGCTAGCCTGCTAGCAAATTCACTAGCAGTTAATGCTAGCCTGCTAGCAAATTCACTAGCAGTTAATGCTAGCCTGCTAGCAAATTCACTAGCAGTTAATGCTAGCCTGCTAGCAAATTCACTAGCAGTTAATGCTAGCCTGCTAGCAAATTCACTAGCAGTTAATGCTAGCCTGCTAGCAAATTCACTAGCAGTTAATGCTAGCCAGCTAGCATATTCACTAGCAGTTAATGCTAGCCAGCTAGCATATTCACTAGCAGTTAATGCTAGCCAGCTAGCATATTCACTAGCAGTTAATGCTAGCCAGCTAGCATATTCACTAGCAGTTAATGCTAGCCAGCTAGCATATTCACTAGCAGTTAATGCTAGCCAGCTAGCATATTCACTAGCAGTTAATGCTAGCCAGCTAGCATATTCACTAGCAGTTAATGCTAGCCAGCTAGCAAATTCACTAGCAGTTAATGCTAGCCAGCTAGCAAATTCACTAGCAGTTAATGCTAGCCAGCTAGCAAATTCACTAGCAGTTAATGCTAGCCAGCTAGCAAATTCACTAGCAGTTAATGCTAGCCAGCTAGCAAATTCACTAGCAGTTAATGCTAGCCAGCTAGCAAATTCACTAGCAGTTAATGCTAGCCAGCTAGCAAATTCACTAGCAGTTAATGCTAGCCAGCTAGCAAATTCACTAGCAGTTAATGCTAGCCAGCTAGCAAATTCACTAGCAGTTAATGCTAGCCAGCTAGCAAATTCACTAGCAGTTGATGCTAGCCAGCTAGCAAATTCACTAGCAGTTGATGCTAGCCAGCTAGCAAATTCACTAGCAGTTGATGCTAGCCAGCTAGCAAATTCACTAGCAGTTAATGCTAGCCAGCTAGCAAATTCACTAGCAGTTAATGCTAGCCAGCTAGCTAGTTAGCATAAACTACTAGGAGTTCTAGCTAGCAAACTTACTACCAGATTGTCTGAGGTAAAATACATAAACAAAGACAACGTAACTTAATTTCAGTTGTAAATGTTTCCAGTAGTGACTGATAGCTTTACAGTTAATGCACCTTTATAGACTTATAGCTATTTTACACAGCATTTTATGTCATATAGCCAGCTATCTACGTAACAGAGAGCTTTTCAATTGGCATCTCTACCCTTGTTTTCAGTCACAAGTGGGGACTTGATTAGGTGGGAGCATTGCATTTACATCAAAACCTCCTGATTCGGGCCCATACATGGCATGAACTCTTCCCGCTCATTGTCAATGGGTATGACACTAACACAGGCTACTGGAACTAAAGACATGAACAGAAGGGTCAAAAGGTCAAACCTTGAATATTCCATTGTTGTACATCTTCTGCAGCGAGAAGGCAAAGCCTTGAGTCAGGACTCTGTCTATCCAGCCCTTCATGATGGCTGGAACGCTGAACCAGTACATAGGGAACTGATGGGGAGAGAGAGATGGTTGACACTCCATCTACAACAATCCAATGATTGTTAAACTATGATGGGGAGTGTAGGCTTAAATACTTTGGGGAGAAAGGTGGAGAATTTAAACGCAGCAGGGCACAGTCGAAGAAGAGACAGAAAGAGAGGTTGGGGGAAGGGGAGTGAGACAGAAAGAGAGAGAAAGAGAGAGGGAAAGAGAGAGAGAAAGAGGGAAGAGAGAGAAAGAGGGAAAGAGAGAGAAAGAGGGAAAGAGAGAGGAAGAGAGAGGGGGGGAGAGAGGGAGAGGGGGAGAGAGGGAGGGGGAGAGAGAGAGAGGGGGAGAGAGTGGAATTGGGAAGAGTGTGTGACCTCTGACCTGGAAGATGACGAGCTCCGCCGCCTCCACTTTCCGCTGCTCAGCTATGATGTCATCACTGAGTCGACCCTCCTTCCAGGCATGCATGGTCTCCTCTCCGTACTTGAAGTGCTCCGGGTTCGTCACCTCACCTGGCAAAGAGACAGAACAGCAGCAACGTCAAGCGCGTGTGTAGTTTGTTTGGCACGTGTGTTGGCGTGTGTGTGCGGAGTTTGTTTGGCACGTGTGTTGGCGTGTGTAAGCGTGTGTGTGCGTGTGAGCCTGTGTGTGTGTGTGTGTGAGCCTGTGTGTGTGTGTGTGTGTGTGTGTACCTGTGATATCCTCCATTGTGGCGGAGGCTCTGAAGTTCATGGCGTAAAGGTCAGACACAACAACCTTGTAGCCCTGCTGTCTGAGGGCTTCCACGGCAACATCCTTCACTGCCGAGTTAAAGGACCCCCCACTCTGATGGGCGTACACAATCAGCACTGTCTTCTGAGCTGGTGCACACACACACACACACACACACACACACACACACACACACACACACACACACACACACACACACACACACGTATGATAAGGTGGTGGATGGATCAGTCATAATTGTTTCCCTAAAACAACACTACACATCAAGTTACCTTTCATTATGAATGTGTTATCATCTGGTTTTTACTCCATCTTTGGAAAAAAGGGTTCCAAAGGGGTTCTGTGGCTGTCGCCGTAGGAGAACCCTTTTTGGTTACAGGTAGAACCCTTTTGGAATCCAGGGTCCATAGGGTAGTGCACTACTGTTGACCAGGGTCCATAGGGTAGTGCACTACTGTTGACCAGGGTCCATAAGGTAGTGCACTACTGTTGACCAGGGTCCATAAGGTAGTGCACTACTGTTGACCAGGGTCCATAGGGTAGTGCACTACTGTTGACCAGGGTCCATATGGTAGTGCACTACTGTTGACCAGGGTCCATAGGGTAGTGCACTACTGTTGACCAGGGTCCATAGGGTAGTGCACTACTGTTGACCAGGGTCCATAAGGTAGTGTACTACTGTTGACCAGGGTCCATAAGGTAGTGCACTACTGTTGACCAGGGTCCATAGGGTAGTGCACTACTGTTGACCAGGGTCCATAAGGTAGTGCACTACTGTTGACCAGGGTCCATAGGGTAGTGCACTACTGTTGACCAGGGTCCATAAGGTAGTGTACTACTGTTGACCAGGGTCCATAAGGTAGTGCACTACTGTTGACCAGGGTCCATAAGGTAGTGCACTACTGTTGACCAGGGTCCATAGGGTAGTGCACTACTGTTGACCAGGGTCCATAGGGTAGTGCACTACTGTTGACCAGGGTCCATAGGGTAGTGCACTACTGTTGACCAGGGTCCATAAGGTAGTGCACTACTGTTGACCAGGGTCCATAAGGTAGTGCACTACTGTTGACCAGGGTCCATAGGGTAGTGCACTACTGTTGACCAGGGTCCATATGGTAGTGCACTACTGTTGACCAGGGTCCATAGGGTAGTGCACTACTGTTGACCAGGGTCCATAGGGTAGTGCACTACTGTTGACCAGGGTCCATAGGGTAGTGCACTACTGTTGACCAGGGTCCATAGGGTAGTGCACTACTGTTGACCAGGGTCCATAGGGTAGTGCACTACTGTTGACCAGGGTCCATAGGGTAGTGCACTACTGTTGACCAGGGTCCATAGGGTAGTGCACTACTGTTGACCAGGGTCCATAGGGTAGTGCACTACTGTTGACCAGGGTCCATAGGGTAGTGCACTACTGTTGACCAGGGTCCATAGGGTAGTGCACTACTGTTGACCAGGGTCCATAGGGTAGTGCACTACTGTTGACCAGGGTCCATAGGGTAGTGCACTACTGTTGACCAGGGTCCATAGGGTAGTGCACTACTGTTGACCAGGGTCCATAGGGTAGTGCACTACTGTTGACCAGGGTCCATAAGGTAGTGCACTACTGTTGACCAGGGTCCATAGGGTAGTGTACTACTGTTGACCAGGGTCCATAGGGTAGTGCACTACTGTTGACCAGGGTCCATAGGGTAGTGTACTTTACAGGACAGTGTTTCCCAGCCCCAGTCCTCCCAACAGGACACATTGATTTTGTACCTTTGCCCAATGACAATGAAATGATCCGTGTATAATTTTAATGGTAGGTTTATTTGAACAGTGAGAGACAGGATAACAACAAAAATATCCAGAAAAACGCATGTCAAAAATGTTATAAATTGATTAGCATTTTAATGAGGGAAATATGTATTTGACCCCTCTGCAAAACATGACTTAGTACTTGGTGGCAAAACCCTTGTTGGCAATCACACCTTCTGCTCCCTCCACAGATTTTCTATGGGATTATGGTCTGGAGCCTGGCTAGGCCAGTCCAGGACCTTAATGTGCTTCTTCTTGAGCCACTCCTTTGTTGCCTTGGCCGTGTGTTTTGGGTCATTGTCATGCTGGAATACCCATCCACGACCCATTCACAATGCCCTGGCTGAGGGAAGGAGGTTCTCACCCAAGATTTGACGGTACATGGCCCCGTCCATCGTCCCTTTGATGCGGTGAAGTTGTCCTGTCCCCTTAGCAGAAAAACACCCCCAAAGCATAAAGTTTCCATCTCCATGTTTGACAGTGGGGATGGTATTCTTGGGGTCATAGGAGCGTTCCTCCTCCTCCAAACACGGCGAGTTGAGTTGATGCCAAAGAGCTCCATTTTGGTCTCATCTGACCAATCACCCAGTTGTCCTCTGAATCATTCCGATGTTCATTGGCAAACTTCAGACGGGCATGTATATGTGCTTTCTTGAGCAGGGGGACCTTGCGGGTGCTGCAGGATTTCAGTCCTTCACGGCGTAGTGTGTTACCAATTGTTTTCTTGGTGACTATGGTCCCAGCTGCCTTGATGTGATCTTCCTGTCATCGGATGGGGCCACAGTGTCTCCTGACCCCTCCTGTCTCAGCCTCCAGTATTTATGCTGCAGTAGATTATGGGTCGGGGGGCTAGGGTCAGTTATATATCTGGAGTACTTCTCCTGTCTTATCCGGTGTCCTGTGTGAATTCTCTCTTTATTTCTGGCCATGGTGGAGAGTTTGGAATCTGATTGATTGATTGCTTCTGTGGACAGGTGTCTTTTTTACAGGTAACAAACTGAGATTAGGAGCACTCCCTTTAAGAGTTTGTTACCTGTATAAAGGTAAAAGACACCTGGGACCCAGAAATCCTTCTGATTGAGAGATGGTCAAATACATATTTCCCTCATTAAAATGCAAATCAATTTATACAATTTTTGACCTGTGTTTTTCTGGATATTTTTGTTGTTATTCTGTCTCTCACTGTTCAAACAAACCTACCATTAAAATTATAGACGGATCATTTCTTTATCAGTGGGCAAACGTACAAAATCAGCAGGGGATCAAACACTTTTTCCCCTCACTGTTTTTAAAATTTTATTTTACCTTTATTTTACTAGGCAAATCAGTTAAGAACTAATTCTTATTTTCAATGACGGCCTAGGAACAGTGGGTTAACTGCCTGTTCAGGGGCAGAACGACAGATTTCTACCTTGTCAGCTCGGGGATTCGAACTTGCAACCTTTCGGTTACTAGTCCAACGCTCTTAACCACTAGGCTACCCTGCCGCGAGCCTCTTGACGTGAGCCCCTGGCTATCTGTACATTTAAGAAAACTAGAAAATAGGAAGATGTTTGAAATGATTTATACTTTTTACTTTTGATACTTAAGTATATTTAAAACAAAATACTTTAAACACTTTTTCAAGTAGTATTTTAGTGGGTGACATTTCACTTTTACTTGACTCATTTTCTATTCTAAGGTATATTTGACTGTTTCCACAACTGACAATACATCCATTGTGTTTGTTAAACTACAACGGAACTATTGTATAAAGTTGTCCAAGTTCAATAATGCTGATCACAATAATCTGAAAAAAAAACGGAGTGGTTTTGTCACTATAGCGTTTGCATAAATCTTACTCAGTATAGCAACACAAAGTACTAAGGCATCAGCACAAAAATCACACCACTTGTTGGCTATTTCCTCAAACACTGGACAAATGCATGACAACTTTAAATCTCACCTGAACAAGCCAGCAGGATAATGAAATATAAACCAAAGTACCTGAAAGCAGAGATATTGTAAATGCACTAATATCTCACCGTTGAGACTTACCCATGACGCGAGTTTATGATCGGTTCTTCCCCGGATCTGGACGTTCCCTCTTCTGCAACTCGAGGGGAAAACCTGCGTCCTTGTCCGGTGCCGCAGCTCTTATCACTATGGAACCGCCCGCTGATATTCGCGTGAGAAACATTGTGTGATTGAAACTGAGATTGAGCGGTTACATAACACCAGAGTTTCGAGTCTCACGTACACAAAGAAGAAAATAAGAAAGAAAAAAAACGTCCCGTAGCCTCGACAGCCATGGGACCATGGGGCCGACCAAAGTCTATCCAGGCGTGTTTTAACGTTGTTATGTTACAGCCAGTTTACTGGTTGAGAGAATGATTGGTTTACTACCTTTGGCTTTAGGAAAAGTGTTTTGTGGTATTTTTTGTCTGTATTAGGCCATTCATATGGGTACCATGAGTTTATCCGATTTAAGCGTTGCGATGCGATGCGTGAAGAAACATTGGCAAGTCATAAATCACCACCTACTCTGGAACTTTTTGACATGTAAAAGTTGTTCCAACACGGGACTCCCTAAAACACAGTACTTCACCGGAAGTGAATTTCGTAGCATGCTAGGAAAGAATTTCGCAAACCTTAACTCTTTTCCTAACCTTAACCTAATTTTCCGAACATGATACGTTTCTTCTCCAAACCTGCTGCGTAAATTCTTCTAACCTACTACGAAAAAAAAATATCAACTTTCGGTTGTAGCTGTATCAAAGTGGCGTGTTTTCAGACCGTCCCGTTCCAACACACAGTACACCTATTGTGCTGCGTGCCGCCTCAGTATTTGCGTTAGGTGCGGTCCCGTGCGGAATGCGCCATGACAGGACTAATCTCAAAAACAAGACTTCACTGGTCTGACCAGTCTTCGGGCTGTTTTGAATGTCACTTGCACACTTTTGTCACCCCTCACTGGAACGACAGACAGACAGACGTTGGGCAGCTGATAGACTGCAATTCTAATTCAACCATAGATCAAGATGAACTTGCTGTCTTTATCTAGCCGCTGTAGAGAAATGCTAATTCTTATGTAGGTGACCAAACTATTGTTGATAAAGGGCTACCACTCAGAGTTGAGCCTGTGGGGTCCCCTACAGGATAGCTCCCGCATTACACTAATGGCCAAAACCAGCGCACACACACATGATCTCCGTTGTCTCTGAACGTTGAATGCCCGAAGAGGATTCTACGATGACGGACAGACAACTGAGCCAATGGCGGAAGACTACAGACTACACCCCAGATGAACCAATCCAAAGATCCGATCTTCCAGAATCAACCTACATTCTTTCCTATATAATAGTGGTGTACTGATTGTAACGGTCTCTTCTTCGTCTGCGCTTCCGTACGAACCAGCGGGAGAGCCGTAATTACGCTGTTCTAGATATCTTCACTCTGAATAAACTGTAGCTTGTCATACAATTTACCACCTTGTCTGAATCGATCCTTGACCGACTCGTCCGTCTACATATCCAATTACTAACACCGCACAATAATGACATAGCCCACATTCTACCAGTAGGACACACACAGGTGTCCCACGAACATCAGATACTTTGAGTTGAGTTGAGTTTGAGTTTATTTTTATTTTTACAGGGACAGTGCACATTAATCAACATTTCAGTAAAAGTGCCGGTTTTAGCCAACCGGCTAATTTTCAACCGCAGTCCCTGGGCAGGTTATTAAAAACAATTACAATATTTTTTATTTTATTTATTTTATTTCACCTTTATTTAACCAGGTAGGCTAGTTGAGAACAAGTTCTCATTTGCAACTGCGACCTGGCCAAGATAAAGCATAGCAGTGTGAGCATACAACAAAGAGTTACACATGGAGTAAACAATTAACAAGTCAATAACACAGTAGAAAACAAAGGGGGGGTCTATATACAATGTGTGCAAAAGGCATGAGGAGGTAGGCAAATAATTACAATTTTGCAGATTAACACTGGAGTGATAAAAGATCAGATGGTCATGTACAGGTAGAGATATTGGTGTGCAGAAGAGCAGAAAAGTAAATAAATAAAATATATATAGACAATATATAACATAGAACAAGCAAGACAGAGCAACATAGGACAAGCAAGACGTAGCATACAGACAGAGCAGCATAAAACAAAAAGCAGCAAGACAAAATTCATAAAAGCAACAAAGTGTTTCCACACCTCACAAGCTACAGACAACAGACAACATGGAAAGCGGCAACACACAGCTAGGGACCATGTTCACAAATCTGATTGACCTTTAGCCATGTCTTCAAGCATTTTGTGAAAGTGTGATATGTGGTGCAGTTATGTGTGTCTGATGGCAGTGTATTCCAGACATGGGAAGCTCTCACAGAGAATGCAGATTTACTAAAGGTGCTTTTCCTTAGGGGAACTATACAGTCACCTCTCATGGCAGACCTTGTGGATCTGCTGCCATATGTCTGGGTTTTCTGTTTAACAAAAATATTGAGTGGAGGGGGAGCCAGGCCATTGAGGATCTTGAATACAAGACATGCGTCGGTGTATTGCACAAGATTTTCCCAACTCAAGAGCTCATGCTTTCTAAGGATGTGACAATGATGATGGCTATTGGGCTTCCTATCAAGCACTTTGAGAGCCTGTTTGTAGACAGACTGAATAGGTTTTAATGTTGTACAGCAAGCTTGGGCCCAACTAGTCAAGCAGTATGTTAAGTGGGGGAGTATCATAGATTTGAAGTACAGTTTTGCTACCTCTGTAGTCAAACAATTTCGTATCAATCGGAAATTAGCTAGGTTGAATTTGGTTATTTGAAGGACCTTTTTCACATGCTTTTTAAAAGAGAGGTTGGAATCAAGTATGATGCCAAGGTACTTAAAATCGGATACCACCTGGAGCTTCTCCCCTGACACATAGACATCTGGCTCAGTAGCATCTGTTGCCCTCTTTGTGAAGAACATGCAAACAGTTTTTTTCACATTGAGATGCAAACACGAGTCACTGAGCCACTTTGTAACCTGGACCATTACAGTAGTGAGTTCTTGTGCAGATTGTTGTTTGCTCTTTGCATGCACATATATCACTGTATCATCTGCATACATTTGAACTTCAGACCCAGTACAGACAGAAGGCAGATCATTAATGTACAGGCTGAACAGGAGGGGCCCCAGTATTGACCCTAGTAATAATCTGCTTAGACCCCAACCAAGGAACATCAAAAGTCGTGCTATAAATTCACAGACAACACAAAGATTCCTTGATGCCCTTCCAGACTCCCTCTGCCTACCCAAGGACGCCAGAGGTCAAAAATCAGTTAACCACCAAGGATCTCAATCTAATCTTGCGCAATACCCTAGATGCAGTTGCACCCCTAAAAACTAAAAAAATGTCTCATAAGAAACTAGCTCCCTGGTACACAGAAAATACCCGAGCTCTGAAGCAAGCTTCCAGAAAATTGGAACGGAAATGGCGCCACACCAAACGGGAAGTCTTCCGACTAGCTTGGAAGGACGGTACCGTGCAGTACCGTAGAGCCCTTACTGCTGCTCGATCATCCTATTTTTCTAACTTAATTGAGGAAAATAAGAACAATCCGAAATTCCTTTTTAATACTGTCGCAAAGCTAACTAAAAAGCAGCATTCCCCAAGAGAGGATGACTTTCACTTTAGCAGTGATAAATTCATGAACTTCTTTGAGGAAAAGATTATGATTATTAGAAAGCAAATTACGGACTCCTCTTTAAACCTGCGTATTCCTCCAAACCTCAGTTGTCCTGAGTCTGCACAACTCTGCCAGGACCTAGGATCAAGAGAGACGCTCAAGTGTTTTAGTACTATATCTCTTGACACAATGATGAAAATAATCATGGCCTCTAAACCTTCAAGCTGCATACTGGACCCTATTCCAACTAAACTACTGAAAGAGCTGCTTCCTGTGCTTGGCCCTCCTATGTTGAACATAATAAACGGCTCTCTATCCACTGGATGTGTACCAAACTCACTAAAAGTGGCAGTAATAAAGCCTCTCTTGAAAAAGCCAAACCTTGACCCAGAAAATATAAAAAACTATCGGCCTATATCGAATCTTCCATTCCTCTCAAAAATTTTAGAGAAGGCTGTTGCGCAGCAACTCACTGCCTTCCTGAAGACAAACAATGTATACGAAATGCTTCAGTCTGGTTTTAGACCCCATCATAGCACTGAGACGGCACTTGTGAAGGTGGTAAATGACATTTTAATGGCATCGGACCGAGGCTCTGCATCTGTCCTCGTGCTCCTAGACCTTAGTGCTGCTTTTGATACCATCGATCACCACATTCTTTTGGAGAGATTGGAAACCCAAATTGGTCTACACGGACATGTTCTGGCCTGGTTTAGATCTTATCTGTCGGAAAGATATCAGTTTGTCTCT
This sequence comes from Oncorhynchus kisutch, assembly GCF_002021735.2. Taxonomy (NCBI): domain Eukaryota; kingdom Metazoa; phylum Chordata; class Actinopteri; order Salmoniformes; family Salmonidae; genus Oncorhynchus; species Oncorhynchus kisutch. Next base: position 13,680,836 of record NW_022261980.1, read on the forward strand.
GTGAATGGTTTGTCCTCTGACAAATCAACTGTAAATTTCGGTGTTCCTCAAGGTTCCGTTTTAGGACCACTATTGTTTTCACTATATATTTTACCTCTTGGGGATGTTATTCGAAAACATAATGTAAACTTTCACTGCTATGCGGATGACACACAGCTGTACATTTCAATGAAACATGGTGAAGCCCCAAAATTGCCCTCGCTAGAAGCATGTGTTTCAGACATAAGGAAGTGGATGGCTGCAAACTTTCTACTATTAAACTCGGACAAAACAGAGATGCTTGTTCTAGGTCCCAAGAAACAAAGAGATCTTCTGTTGAATCTGACAATTAATCTTAATGGTTGTACAGTCGTCTCAAATAAAACTGTGAAGGACCTCGGCGTTACTCTGGACCCTGATCTTTCTTTTGAAGAACATATCAAGACCATTTCGAGGACAGCTTTTTTCCATCTACGTAACATTGCAAAAATCAGAAACTTTCTGTCCAAAAATGATGCAGAAAAATTAATCCATGCTTTTGTCACTTCTAGGTTAGACTACTGCAATGCTCTATTTTCCGGCTACCCGGATAAAGCACTAAATAAACTTCAGTTAGTGCTAAATACGGCTGCTAGAATCCTGACTAGAACCAAAAAATTTGATCATATTACTCCAGTGCTAGCCTCTCTACACTGGCTTCCTGTCAAAGCAAGGGCTGATTTCAAGGTTTTACTGCTAACCTACAAAGCATTACATGGGCTTGCTCCTACCTATCTCTCTGATTTGGTCCTGCCGTACATACCTATACGTACGCTACGGTCACAAGACGCAGGCCTCCTAATTGTCCCTAGAATTTCTAAGCAAACAGCTGGAGGCAGGGCTTTCTCCTATAGAGCTCCATTTTTATGGAACGGTCTGCCTACCCATGTCAGAGACGCAAACTCGGTCTCAACCTTTAAGTCTTTACTGAAGACTCATCTCTTCAGTGGGTCATATGATTGAGTGTAGTCTGGCCCAGGAGTGGGAAGGTGAACGGAAAGGCTCTGGAGCAACGAACCGCCCTTGCTGTCTCTGCCTGGCCGGTTCCCCTCTTTCCACTGGGATTCTCTGCCTCTAACCCTATTACAGGGGCTGAGTCACTGGCTTGCTGGGGCTCTCTCATGCCGTCCCTGGAGGGGGTGCGTCACCTGAGTGGGTTGATTCACTGTTGTGGTCATCCTGTCTGGGTTGGCGCCCCCCCCCTTGGGTTGTGCCGTGGCGGAGATCTTTGTGGGCTATACTCAGCCTTGTCTCAGGATGGTAAGTTGGTGGTTGAAGATATCCCTCTAGTGGTGTGGGGGCTGTGCTTTGGCAAAGTGGGTGGGGTTATATCCTTCCTGTTTGGCCCTGTCCGGGGGTGTCCTCGGATGGGGCCACAGTGTCTCCTGGCCCCTCCTGTCTCAGCCTCCAGTATTTATGCTGCAGTAGTTTATGTGTCGGGGGGCTGGGGTCAGTTTGTTATATCTGGAGTACTTCTCCTGTCCTATTCGGTGTCCTGTGTGAATCTAAGTGTGCGTTCTCTAATTCTCTCCTTCTCTCTTTCTTTCTCTCTCTCGGAGGACCTGAGCCCTAGGACCATGCCCCAGGACTACCTGACATGATGACTCCTTGCTGTCCCCAGTCCACCTGGCCATGCTGCTGTTCCAGTTTCAACTGACCTGAGCCCTAGGACCATGCCCCAGGACTACCTGACATGATGACTCCTTGCTGTCCCCAGTCTACCTGGCCATGCTGCTGCTCCAGTTTCAACTTCCACCTGACTGTGCTGCTGCTCTAGTTTCAACTGTTCTGCCTTATTATTATTCGACCATGCTGGTCATTTATGAACATTGAACATCTTGGCCATGTTCTGTTATAATCTCCACCCGGCACAGCCAGAAGAGGACTGGCCACCCCACATAGCCTGGTTCCTCTCTAGGTTTCTTCCTAGGTATTGGCCTTTTCTAGGGAGTTTTTCCTAGCCACCGTGCTTCTACACCTGCATTGCTTGCTGTTTGGGGTTTTAGGCTGGGTTTCTGTACAGCACTTTGAGATATCAGCTGATGTACGAAGGGCTATATAAATAAATTTGATTTGATTTGATTTGACCCTTGGGGCACGCCCACATCATAGCTACGAGTGGGCGACAGCTCATTGCTCACTCTGACACACTGAGTTCTGCCTTCAAGGTATGATTTCATCCATCTCAAGGCATCAGGGGAAAAGTTGAACTTGGACAATTTTGTGATGAGAATCTCATGGTTAACAGTATCAAAAGCCTTCCTTAGGTCCAGAAACACAGCCCCAACAGCACCCCCTTTGTCCATCTTGGACTTCACATTTTCCAGAAGAAAGCAATTGGCCGTTTCTGTGGAGTGTTTCGCTCTGAAGCCAAACTGCATGGAGTGTAATGTGAAGGGGCTGTTGTTGAGGTGGGCAATCAGTTGTTCTGCTACACACTTTTCAGCAACCTTTGACACCACAGGTAATATACTAATGGGCCTGTAGTTACTCACTTTAGCAGGGTCGCCTGATTTAAAGATGGCCGTTATTATGGCCGACTTCCATACCCTTGGAAACACACCGAGACCAATAGATGTGTTGGTGACCTTAGTAATGGGGCCAATGAGTGACTCTTTGTAGTTTTTAAGAAAGGTAGAGTCCATTTGACCCATAGAGTCAATGTATTATTTTATGTAAACAGCTAATTGCAGGCCAAGTTTCTGCACAGTTATCCATTCTACAATGTGTCATAATGGGCTTAGTTTCCTGGTCTATAGTGGTACCACTATATAGGGAATAGGGCCCTGGTCTATAGTAGTACCACTATATAGGGAATAGGGCTCTGGTCTATAGTAGTACCACTATATAGGGATTAGGGCTCTGGTCTATAGTAGTAGCACTATATAGGGAATAGGGCTCTGGTCTATAGTAGTACCACTATATAGGGAATAGGGCTCTGGTCTATAGTAGTGCTCTATATATAGGGGATATGGCTCTGGTCTATAGTAGCACCACTATATAGGGAATAGGGCTCTGGTCTATAGTAGTACCACTATATAGGGAATAGTGCTCTGGTCTATAGTAGTACCACTATATAGGGAATAGGGCTCTGGTCTATAGTAGTACCACTATATAGGGAATAGGGCTCTGGTCTATAGTAGTGCTCTATATAGGGGATAGGGCTCTGGTCTATAGTAGTACCACTATATAGGGAATAGGGCTCTGGTCTATAGTAGTACACTATATAGGGAATAGGGCTCTGGTCTATAGTAGTACCACTATATAGGGAATAGGGCTCTGGTCTATAGTAGTACCACTATATAGGGAATAGGACTCTGGTCTATAGTAGTGCTCTATATAGGGAATAGGGCCCTGATCTATAGTAGTACCACTATATAGGGAATAGGGCTCTGGTCTATAGTAGTACACTATATAGGGAATAGGGCCCTGGTCTATAGTAGTACCACTATATAGGGAATAGGGCTCTGGTCTATAGTACCACTATATAGGGAATAGGGCTCTGGTCTATAGTATCACTATATAGGGAATAGGGCTCTGGTCTATAGTAGTACCACTATATAGGGCACCATTTGGGATGCATTCAGATGTTCATGTAGAATGGATGGATTATGTATTAGAATGTAAACCTCCAGGTTAATATACTAACACACATGAGTATAACCCTGGACCACACGATACTTCAGCCTAAAGCGTCACAGAATACCCTTGTTTTACTAGCCTGCTCCCCAGAATCTGTCTGCTGTTGCCAACGCCCATTGCCTGTTGTCAAACCAAACATGTTTGGCATGACAAGGAGTCACCTGGAGTGACCTAGAGTTGGCGTTATGGCACAGACTGTGACTCGGGCTCTTGTTGTATCGATGTATTACTATAAAATGAATGTCCAAACTGTTTGCTTAGTCGTCTCCAACTGTTGTTCTTGGGGGGAAAATGACGTCATGGCTTTAGAAGCTTCTGATAGGCTAATTGACATCATTTGAGTCAATTGGAGGTGTACCTGTGGGTGTATTTTAAAGGCCAACCTTCAAACTCAGTGCCTCTTTGCTTGACATCATGGGAAAATCTAAAGACATCAGACCTCAGATGAACGCGGTACCTTCAGGCGTTTGGATACTTCCTGGCCTTGGTGACAAACCAGTCATTGTCCTCTGGTAATCAATCCAGAATCAATTTGTTCACTAATGTTTACTCTCCTGTCAAGTGCACTTGACACAACATTGCCATTGTAGCTGATACAGGTGAAGTGGGAAGTTTACATACACCTTAGCCAAATATATTTAAACTCAGTTTTTCACAATTCCTGACATTTAATCCTCAGAAAAATTCCCTGTCTTAGGTCAGTTAGGATCACCACTTTATTTTAAGAATGTGAAATGTCAGAATAATAGTAGAGAGAATGATTTATTTCAGCTTTTATTACTTTCATCACATTCCCAGTGGGTCAGAAGTTTACATACACTCAATTAGTATTTGGTAGCATTGCCTTTAAATGGTTTCACTTGGGTCAAACATTTCGGGTAGCCTTCCACAAGCTTCCCACAATAGTTTGGTGAATTTTGGCACATTCCTCCTGACAGAGCTGGTGTAACTGAGACAGGTTTGTAGGCCTCCTTGCTCGCTCATGCTTTTTCACCATCCCAGCACGGTTGGGATGGTGTTCTTCAGCTTGCAAGCCCCCCCCCCCTTTTTCCTCCAAGCATAACGATGGTCATTATGGCCAAACTGTTCTGCCTGTGATTATTATTATTTGACCATGCTGGTAATTTATGAACATTTGAACATCTTGGCCATGTTCTGTTATAATCTCCACCCGGCACAGCCAGAAGAGGACTGGTCACCCCTCATAGCCTGGTTCCTCTCTAGGTTTCTTCCTAGGTTTTGGCCTTTCTAGGGAGTTTTTCCTAGCCACTGTGCTTCTACACCTGCATTGCTTGCTGTTTGGGGTTTTAGGCTGGGTTTCTGTACAGCACTTTGAGATATCAGCTGATGTACGAAGGGCTATATAAATACATTTGATTTGATTTAGTGTGCTATGAAGGGAATAGGGCTCTGGTCTATTGTAGTATCACTATATAGGGAATAGGGCTCTGGTCTATAGTAGTGCACTATATAGCGAATAGGGTGTCATTTGGCATTCCCTCCTCTCAATCTTCATCACATGACTCTGGACCCGGGGATCTCATGACAGACAATTGGTTCTTTGTTCAGAATTCCTGGATTTGGGGCCTAGTTAGTCCAGTACAATAGAACACTAGATTTGGGGCTGAGTTACCTCAGTACAATATAACAATAGACTTTGGCCCTTGTTAGTCCAGTACAATAGCTTTGGGGCCTAGTTATTCCAGTACAATAGCTTTGGGGCCTAGTTAGTCCAGTTCAATAGATGTGGGGCCTAGTTAGTCCAGTACAATATAACAATAGATTTGGGGCCTAGTTAGTCCAGTACAATAGATGTGGGGCCTAGTTAGTCCAGTACAATAGAACAATAGATGTGGGGCCTAGTTAGTCCTCTACAATAGAACATAGATTGGGGGCCTAGTTAGTCCAGTACAATAGATTTGGGGCCTAGTTAGTCCTCTACAATAGAACAATAGATTTGGGGCCTAGTTAGTCCAGTACAATAGATGTGGGGCCTAGTTAGTCCAGTACAGTATAACAATAGATTTGGGGCCTAGGTAGTCCAGTACAGTATAACAATAGATTTTGGGCCTAGGTAGTCCAGTACAATAGATGTGGGGCCTAGTTAGTCCAGTACAATAGAACAATAGATTTTGGGCCTAGTTAGTCCAGTACAATAGATGTGGGGCCTAGTTAGTCCAGTACAATAGAACAATAGATGTGGGGCCTAGTTAGTCCAGTACAATAGATGTGGGGCCTAGTTAGTCCAGTACAATAGGACAATAGATGTGGGGCCTAGTTAGTCCAGTTCAATAGATGTGGGGCCTAGTTAGTCCAGTACAATTGAACAATAGATTTGGGGCCTAGTTAGTCCAGTACAATAGATGTGGGGCCTAGTTAGTCCAGTACAGTATAACAACAGATTTTGGGCCTAGGTAGTCCAGTACAATAGATGTGGGGCCTAGTTAGTCCAGTACAATAGAACAATAGATTTTGGGCCTAGTTAGTCCAGTACAATAGATGTGGGGCCTAGTTAGTCCAGTACAATAGAACAATAGATGTGGGGCCTAGTTAGTCCAGTACAATAGATGTGGGGCCTAGTTAGTCCAGTACAATTGAACAATAGATTGGGGGCCTAGTTAGTCCAGTACAATAGATTTGGGGCCTAGTTAGTCCGGTACAATAGAACAATAGATTTGGGGCCTAGTTCGTCCAGTACAATAGAACAATAGATTTGAGTCCTAGTTACTCCAGTACAATATAACAATAGATTTGGTACCTAGTTACTCCAGTAAAATAGAACAATAGATTTGGGGCCTAGTTAATCCAGTACAATATAACAATAGATTTGGGGCCTAATTAGTCCAGTACAATATAACAATAGATTTGGGGCCTAGTTAATCCAGTACAATATAACAATAGATTTGGGGCCTAGTTAGTCCAGTAAAATAGAACAATAGATTTGGGGCCAAGTTAATCCAGTACAATATAACAATAGATTTGGGGCCTAGTTAATCCAGTACAATATAACAATAGATTTGGGGCCAAGTTAATCCAGTACAATAGAACAATAGATTTGGTGCCTAGTTAGTCCAGTACAATATAACAATAGATTTGGGGCCTAGTTAATCCAGTACAATATAACAATAGATTTGGGGCCTAGTTAATCCAGTACAATAGAACAATAGATTTGGTGCCTAGTTAGTCCAGTACAATATAACATTAGATTTGGGGCCTAGTTAATCCAGTACAATATAACAATAGATTTGGGGCCTAGTTAATCCAGTACAATAGAACAATAGATTTGGTGCCTAGTTAGTCCAGTACAATAGATGTGGGGCCTAGTTAGTCCAGTACAATAGAACAATAGATTTGGGGCCTAGTTAGTCCAGTACAATATAACCTAAATACGTTGTCTCTATGGCATGGAAATGATGATGAGAATATTGGAAACATGATTTCACTGGTTATGCCACAGTGGTATCTATTGTTTTTAGATACTGTATAAGGTTAACTTCTATCTGTCTCAGTCTAACAGAACATCCTTGGTGTCCTGAGACATGTGGATACTGGGCCACTTGGTGTCAACTCGGGGTATGAGAGGCAGAGAGGTTTGAAACGTCTTTGTGAAAGGTAGCAGGACTTGCAATTACATATCCATCCAGCAGATGGCAGCAGTGGCTGTAGCAGATATATAGGAATACATGGCGTTCAGTTGTGTTAAGGCCGGAATTCAAATTTGATCAACTTGAGATTTTGTGTCACTGGTCTACACACAATACCCCATAATGTCAAAGTGGAATTATGTTTTTAGAATTTTTCTTCTGTGATTAATTAAAAAAAATCTAACCCCACTGTTCCTAGACCCTCATTGAAAATAAGAATTCGTTCTTAACTGACTTTCCTAGTTAAATTTTTAAAAATGAAAACATCTTTACAAGTCCCTCAGTTGAGCAGTGGATTTCAAACACAGATTCACCCACAAAGACCAGGGAGGTTTTTCCAATGCCTCGAAAAGAAGGGCACCTATTGGTAGATGGGTAAAAAAACAACAATTAGAACATACATTGAATATCCCCTTTGAGCACGGTGAAGTTATTAATTACACTTTGGATGATGAATAAAAACACAAAGTCACAACAAAAGATACAGGTGTCCTTCCTAACTCATTTGCAATGAGGCCAGTGGTGTCTTCGTCGTCCCCATAGAAACAACAGTGACAGACCACACGAGGGGACAGCTTCATTACAGGCCATACTGTTTCTAACTGTCTTCGTCGTCCCCATAGAAACAACAGTGACAGACCACACGAGAGGACAGCTTTATTATAGGCCATACTGTCTCTAACTGTTTTAATCTCCCCCATAGAAACAACAGTGACAGACCACACGAGGGGACAGCTTCATTGCAGGCCATACTGTTTCTAACTGTCTTCGTCTCCCCCATAGAAACAACAGTGACAGACCACACGAGGGGACAGCTTCATTACAGGCCATACTGTTTCTAACTGTCTTCGTTGTCCCCATAGAAACAACAGTGACAGACCACACGAGGGGACAGCATCATTACAGGCCATACTGTTTCTAACTGTCTTCGTCTCCCCCATAGAAACAACAGTGACAGACCACACGAGGGGACAGCATCATTACAGGCCATACTGTTTCTAACTGTCTTCGTCGTCCCCATAGAAACAACAGTGACAGACCACACGAGAGGACAGCTTTATTATAGGCCATACTGTCTCTAACTGTCTTAATCTCCCCCATAGAAACAACAGTGACAGACCACACGAGGGGACAGCTTCATTGCAGGCCATACTGTTTCTAACTGTCTTCGTCTCCCCCATAGAAACAACAGTGACAGACCACACGAGGGGACAGCTTTATTACAGGCCATAGTGTCTCTAACTGTCTTCATCTCCCCATAGAAACAACACTGACAGCACCGTCAACAACAACAGAAGGGATCTGTTGCAGCTCTGTAGAAGCCTGGGTCTGTACTTTGTCAATGGTAGGTTATGGGGGGGGGGGACTCTTTGGGGAGATTCACCTACTGCTCACCTCTTGGCCACAGCACAGTAGACTGACTATATGATTACAGACATTGACCCTTTCTCTCTCAGCTCAATCACTGTCAAGCCACTAACACCTCTGTCAGATCACTGCCAAGTTACGTTGTTCCTCAAAAGAACAGACATGGAAACAACCAGACATTCACAGCCCAGTAAGCTGTACAACATCAGACATTCACAGCCCAGTGAGCTGTACAACATCAGACATTCACAGCCCAGTCAGCTGTACAACATCAGACATTCACAGCCCAGTCAGCTGTACAACATCAGACATTCACAGCCCAGTAAGCTGTACAACATCACAGTCCAGTCAGCTGTACAACATCACACATTCACAGCCCAGTAAGCTGTACAACATCACAGTCCAGTCAGCTGTACAACATCACACATTCACAGCCCAGTCAGCTGTACAACATCAGACATTCACAGCCCAGTAAGCTGTACAACATCACAGTCCAGTCAGCTGTACAACATCAGACATTCACAGCCCAGTAAGCTGTACAACATCAGACATTCACAGCCCAGTAAGCTGTACAACACCAGACATTCACAGCCCAGTCAGCTGTACAACATCAGACATTCACAGCCCAGTAAGCTGTACAACATCAGACATTCACAGCCCAGTAAGCTGTACAACATCACACATTCACAGCCCAGTAAGCTGTACAACATCACACATTCACAGCCCAGTAAGCTGTACAACATCAAACATTCACAGCCCAGTAAGCTGTACAACATCAGACAGTCATACAGATGGGCCCAAAACAGCACAGAAGAATACCAGAAAGCAACCAGTAACCAAAATATCCAAACACTCTGTCACGCACTGACCTTAGTTCCTTTTTTATGTCTCTATTTTGGTTGGTTGGGGCGTGAGTTGGGGTGGTCAGGGCGTGAGTTGGGGTGGTCAGGGCGTGAGTTGGGGTGGTCAGGGCGTGAGTTGGGGTGGTCAGGGCGTGAGTTGGGGTGGGCATTCTATGTTGTTTTTCTATGTTTTCTATGATTTGGCCTGGTATGGTTCCCAATCAGAGGCAGCTGTATATCGTTGTCTCTGATTGAGAACCAAACTTTCCCACCTGGTGTTTGTGGGTAGTTGTTTCCTGTTTTGTCACCTTTCAGGACTGTTTCCATTTTCGTTGTTTCACTTTGTTATTTTGTATTTCTTGTTCAGTTCTATTAAATGAACATGGACACTTTTACCACGCTGTGTTTTGGTCCGATCTTTCCTGTTCCTCAGATGAAGAAGATCGTTACACACTCTTAGATAACTTTCAGGATACCACAGTCACTCACAGTGAAGAAGGCATCAATCTAGCAGGTAAAAACATCAACTATATATTCAGGCAAACCGCAAAAGAAGGATCTAGAAGAAAAAGAAACGCACACCTATTAAGACGAGGTGCTGGCTAGCGGAGTAGAACACCTATTAAGACGAGGTGCTGGCTAGCGGAGTAGAACACCTATTAAGGCGAGGTGCTGGCTAGCGGAGTAGAACACCTATTAAGACGAGGTGCTGGCTAGCGGAGTAGAACACCTATTAAGACGAGGTGCTGGCTAGCGGAGTAGAACACCTATTAAGACGAGGTGCTGGCTAGCGGAGTAGAACACCTATTAAGACGAGGTGCTGGTTAGCAGAATAGAAACACCTATTAAGACGAGGTGCTAGCTAGCGGAGTAGAACACCTATTAAGACGAGGTGCTGGCTAGCGGAGTAGAACACCTATTAAGACGAGGTGCTGGCTAGCGGAGTAGAACACCTATTAAGACGAGGTGCTGGCTAGCGGAGTAGAACACCTATTAAGACGAGGTGCTGGCTAGCGGAGTAGAACACCTATTAAGACGAGGTGCTGGCTAGCGGAGTAGAACACCTATTAAGACGAGGTGCTGGCTAGCGGAGTAGAACACCTATTAAGACGAGGTGCTGGCTAGCGGAGTAGAACACCTATTAAGGCGAGGTGCTGGCTAGCGGAGTAGAACACCTATTAAGACGAGGTGCTGGCTAGCGGAGTAGAACACCTATTAAGACGAGGTGCTGGCTAGCGGAGTAGAACACCTATTAAGACGAGGTGCTGGCTAGCGGAGTAGAACACCTATTAAGACGAGGTGCTGGCTAGCAGAATAGAAACACCTATTAAGACGAGGTGCTAGCTAGCGGAGTAGAACACCTATTAAGACGAGGTGCTGGCTAGCGGAGTAGAACACCTATTAAGACGAGGTGCTGGCTAGCGGAGTAGAACACCTATTAAGACGAGGTGCTGGCTAGCGGAGTAGAACACCTATTAAGACGAGGTGCTGGCTAGCGGAGTAGAACACCTATTAAGACGAGGTGCTGGCTAGCGGAGTAGAACACCTATTTAGACGAGGTGCTGGTTAGCGGAGTAGAACACCTATTAAGGCGAGGTGCTGGCTAGCGGAGTAGAACACCTATTAAGACGAGGTGCTGGCTAGCGGAGTAGAACACCTATTAAGACGAGGTGCTGGCTAGCGGAGTAGAACACCTATTAAGACGAGGTGCTGGCTAGCGGAGTAGAACACCTATTAAGACGAGGTGCTGGCTAGCGGAGTAGAACACCTATTAAGACGAGGTGCTGGCTAGCGGAGTAGAACACCTATTAAGACGAGGTGCTGGCTAGCGGAGTAGAACACCTATTAAGACGAGGTGCTGGCTAGCGGAGTAGAACACCTATTAAGACGAGGTGCTGGCTAGCAGAATAGAAACACCTATTAAGACGAGGTGCTAGCTAGCGGAGTAGAACACCTATTAAGACGAGGTGCTGGCTAGCGGAGTAGAACACCTATTAAGACGAGGTGCTGGCTAGCGGAGTAGAACACCTATTAAGACGAGGTGCTGGCTAGCGGAGTAGAACACCTATTAAGACGAGGTGCTGGCTAGCGGAGTAGAACACCTATTAAGACGAGGTGCTGGCTAGCGGAGTAGAACACCTATTTAGATGAGGTGCTGGTTAGCGGAGTAGAACACCTATTAAGGCGAGGTGCTGGCTAGCGGAGTAGAACACCTATTAAGACGAGGTGCTGGCTAGCGGAGTAGAACACCTATTAAGACGAGGTGCTGGCTAGCGGAGTAGAACACCTATTAAGACGAGGTGCTGGCTAGCGGAGTAGAACACCTATTAAGACGAGGTGCTGGCTAGCGGAGTAGAACACCTATTAAGACGAGGTGCTGGCTAGCGGAGTAGAACACCTATTAAGACGAGGTGCTGGCTAGCGGAGTAGAACACCTATTAAGACGAGGTGCTGGCTAGCGGAGTAGAACACCTATTAAGACGAGGTGCTGGCTAGCGGAGTAGAACACCTATTAAGACGAGGTGCTGGCTAGCGGAGTAGAACACCTATTAAGACGAGGTGCTGGCTAGCGGAGTAGAAACACCTATTAAGACGAGGTGCTGGCTAGCGGAGTAGAACACCTATTAAGACGAGGTGCTGGCTAGCGGAGTAGAACACCTATTAAGACGAGGTGCTGGCTAGCGGAGTAGAACACCTATTAAGACGAGGTGCTGGCTAGCGGAGTAGAACACCTATTAAGACGAGGTGCTGGGCTAGCGGAGTAGAACACCTATTAAGACGAGGTGCTGGCTAGCGGAGTAGAACACCTATTAAGACGAGGTGCTGGCTAGCGGAGTAGAACACCTATTAAGACGAGGTGCTGGCTAGCGGAGTAGAACACCTATTTAAGACGAGGTGCTGGCTAGCGGAGTAGAACACCTATTAAGACGAGGTGCTGGCTAGCGGAGTAGAACACCTATTAAGACGAGGTGCTGGCTAGCGGAGTAGAACACCTATTAAGACGAGGTGCTGGCTAGCAGAATAGAAACACCTATTAAGACGAGGTGCTGGCTAGCGGAGTAGAACACCTATTAAGACGAGGTGCTGGCTAGCGGAGTAGAACACCTATTAAGACGAGGTGCTGGCTAGCGGAGTAGAACACCTATTAAGACGAGGTGCTGGCTAGCGGAGTAGAACACTTATTAAGACGAGGTGCTGGCTAGCGGAGTAGAACACCTATTAAGACGAGGTGCTGGCTAGCGGAGTAGAACACCTATTAAGACGAGGTGCTGGCTAGCGGAGTAGAACACCTATTAAGACGAGGTGCTGGCTAGCGGAGTAGAACACCTATTTAGACGAGGTGCTGGTTAGCGGAGTAGAACACCTATTAAGGCGAGGTGCTGGCTAGCGGAGTAGAACACCTATTAAGGCGAGGTGCTGGCTAGCGGAGTAGAACACCTATTAAGACGAGGTGCTGGCTAGCGGAGTAGAACACCTATTAAGACGAGGTGCTGGCTAGCGGAGTAGAACACCTATTAAGACGAGGTGCTGGCTAGCGGAGTAGAACACCTATTAAGACGAGGTGCTGGCTAGCGGAGTAGAACACCTATTAAGACGAGGTGCTGGCTAGCGGAGTAGAACACCTATTAAGACGAGGTGCTGGCTAGCGGAGTAGAACACCTATTAAGACGAGGTGCTGGCTAGCGGAGTAGAACACCTATTAAGACGAGGTGCTGGCTAGCAGAGTAGAACACCTATTAAGACGAGGTGCTGGCTAGCGGAGTAGAACACCTATTAAGACGAGGTGCTGGCTAGCGGAGTAGAACACCTATTAAGACGAGGTGCTGGCTAGCGGAGTAGAACACCTATTAAGATGAGGTGCTGGCTAGCGGAGTAGAACACCTATTAAGACGAGGTGCTGGCTAGCGGAGTAGAACACCTATTAAGACGAGGTGCTGGCTAGCGGAGTAGAACACCTATTAAGACGAGGTGCTGGCTAGCGGAGTAGAACACCTATTAAGACGAGGTGCTGGCTAGCGGAGTAGAACACCTATTAAGACGAGGTGCTGGCTAGCGGAGTAGAACACCTATTAAGACGAGGGGCTGGCTAGCGGAGTAGAACACCTATTAAGACGAGGTGCTGGCTAGCTGAATAGAAACACCTATTAAGACGAGGTGCTGGCTAGCGGAGTAGAACACCTATTAAGACGAGGTGCTGGCTAGCGGAGTAGAACACCTATTAAGACGAGGTGCTGGCTAGCGGAGTAGAACACCTATTAAGACGAGGTGCTGGCTAGCGGAGTAGAACACCTATTAAGACGAGGTGCTGGCTAGCGGAGTAGAACACCTATTAAGACGAGGTGCTGGCTAGCGGAGTAGAACACCTATTAAGACGAGGTGCTGGCTAGCGGAGTAGAACACCTATTAAGACGAGGTGCTGGCTAGCGGAGTAGAACACCTATTTAGACGAGGTGCTGGTTAGCGGAGTAGAACACCTATTAAGGCGAGGTGCTGGCTAGCGGAGTAGAACACCTATTAAGGTGAGGTGCTGGCTAGCGGAGTAGAACACCTATTAAGACGAGGTGCTGGCTAGCGGAGTAGAACACCTATTAAGACGAGGTGCTGGCTAGCGGAGTAGAACACCTATTAAGACGAGGTGCTGGCTAGCGGAGTAGAACACCTATTAAGACGAGGTGCTGGCTAGCGGAGTAGAACACCTATTAAGACGAGGTGCTGGCTAGCGGAGTAGAACACCTATTAAGACGAGGTGCTGGCTAGCGGAGTAGAACACCTATTAAGACGAGGTGCTGGCTAGCGGAGTAGAACACCTATTAAGACGAGGTGCTGGCTAGCGGAGTAGAACACCTATTAAGACGAGGTGCTGGCTAGCGGAGTAGAACACCTATTAAGACGAGGTGCTGGCTAGCGGAGTAGAACACCTATTAAGATGAGGTGCTGGCTAGCGGAGTAGAACACCTATTAAGACGAGGTGCTGGCTAGCGGAGTAGAACACCTATTAAGACGAGGTGCTGGCTAGCTGAATAGAAACACCTATTAAGACGAGGTGCTGGCTAGCGGAGTAGAACACCTATTAAGACGAGGTGCTGGCTAGCGGAGTAGAACACCTATTAAGACGAGGTGCTGGCTAGCGGAGTAGAACACCTATTAAGACGAGGTGCTGGCTAGCGGAGTAGAACACCTATTAAGACGAGGTGCTGGCTAGCGGAGTAGAACACCTATTAAGACGAGGTGCTGGCTAGCGGAGTAGAACACCTATTAAGACGAGGTGCTGGCTAGCGGAGTAGAACACCTATTAAGACGAGGTGCTGGCTAGCGGAGTAGAACACCTATTTAGACGAGGTGCTGGTTAGCGGAGTAGAACACCTATTAAGGCGAGGTGCTGGCTAGCGGAGTAGAACACCTATTAAGGTGAGGTGCTGGCTAGCGGAGTAGAACACCTATTAAGACGAGGTGCTGGCTAGCGGAGTAGAACACCTATTAAGACGAGGTGCTGGCTAGCGGAGTAGAACACCTATTAAGACGAGGTGCTGGCTAGCGGAGTAGAACACCTATTAAGACGAGGTGCTGGCTAGCGGAGTAGAACACCTATTAAGACGAGGTGCTGGCTAGCGGAGTAGAACACCTATTAAGACGAGGTGCTGGCTAGCGGAGTAGAACACCTATTAAGATGAGGTGCTGGCTAGTGGAGTAGAACACCTATTAAGACGAGGTGCTGGCTAGCGGAGTAGAACACCTATTAAGACGAGGTGCTGGCTAGCGGAGTAGAACACCTATTAAGACGAGGTGCTGGCTAGCGGAGTAGAACACCTATTAAGACGAGGTGCTGGCTAGCGGAATAGAAACTTGAAAATAAAAGAGAGCCGCACACTCTAGGAGCTCAGATGCAAAAATGTAAAACCAACGTTTAGCAAAAGAAGCACAACTGAATATATATATATATTTTTTTTAAGTATGCTGTATACTAAAAACCTGATGATATCCTAAATGAGATGCTCAAATTCACTTGTACAAAATTGCAATTGGCTATACTGTTTAATTTGATCCTGGATGTAGGTCCTTTCCCTGA
Source organism: Oncorhynchus kisutch (assembly GCF_002021735.2). NCBI lineage: Eukaryota > Metazoa > Chordata > Actinopteri > Salmoniformes > Salmonidae > Oncorhynchus > Oncorhynchus kisutch. The sequence continues at coordinate 13,696,417 of NW_022261980.1, forward strand.
CATCTGGAATCAGGGACTCATCACCCCAATCTTTAAGAACAGAGACAAATTTGACACTAACAATTACAGAGGCATTTGTGTGAACAGTAACCTGGGGAAGGTTTTCTGTATGTAAGAGTTCTTAACTTTCTTAACAAGCACAATGTCTTGAGTAAAAGCCCAATTGGATTTATACCAAAACATCACATGACTGATCATAATACCAAATATACGCTTGCTTTATCGACTTCCAAAAAGCATTTGATTCTACTTGGCATACAGGACTGTTCTACAAAGTTATTGAAAGTGGTGTAGGGGTTAAAACATATGACATAATTAAATCAATGTATACTGGCAGTATGTGCAGCGGCAAAATTGGCAAGAAAATAACAGAAGTATTT